>NW_024057674.1:833696-1133696 GCF_016432855.1 Salvelinus namaycush | reverse complement strand
AGGAAACCACTAGTTATGGATGTAGTATATCTGGTAATGAGGAAACCACTAGTTATGGATGTAGTATATCTGGTAATGAGGAAACCACTAGTTATGGATGTAGTATATCTGGTAATGAGGAAACCACTAGTTATGGATGTAGTATATCTGGTAATGAGGAAACCACTAGTTATGGATGTAGTATATCTGCCTGGAGCAAAAATTGTGAGTGAAGATTTTAGTTTTCCACAACGTATTCTGAATATTACAGCGCAAGATCAGGAGTGTTACTCAAGGAAACTCACATTAAGCTCTGTGTCTATTCACTAATTCACCACCGTGGGGGAAAACTCAGGGGAGTTCTCATAGGCTGACAGCAAAAATAGCCTCCATTTACAGGTTGAATATGAATGCATTTCACACTACTTTGGATTATAATTGTAAGCCTCGTTTGAACGTCCTGCTTAATATAATGTTTGTGTTATTGTCGCAAATCAACTGCTTTATACCTTTTTTTAAAACACTTAAAATGCTATTTGGCTTTGCCATCAGCCTGACAATGAGGGCTTTTCCACTAAGTGTTTAACAAAACTTCACCTAACAATAACATAGACCTACTGTAGGACCCATAACTTCACCTAACAACAACATAGACCTAGGACTATAAATAATTTAATATTTCAGGTGAAACATGGAAACTAAAAACTCTTTGTCATGACATTTCATAACCTGATCACCAGATAATTTAGTCAATAATCCCACTAGGCTACTCTGTAGTGTGTTGTCATTCTAAATGTCCTTAATAAAGGAAAATAGCTCTGTGTGTTGTACAATAGCCTATCCATCAAGGAACAGTTCTCTACACATTATGAGCTAAGTATCTCTGTGTGTAAACAGACTAACGAGGCCCTACTGTAAATCAAGCAGACAATAACATTATAAACACCAATTTGTTAGGGATGTTGGATCCAACTTGGAGCACGGCATAACTGTCTTTACCAGAGTAATGAATGAAGAAGCACTTTGGTTGTTGTTACATGTCGTGATGTTTGTCATGTGACTGACATTCATAAAATGATTTCCTGGATCAGCTGATGATAGTTGACCATGTGACTGTAACTAAACAGCTAAAGTATTAAGAATTATGTGTAATTATTGAAGAAACACATTAATGACAGTATCCATTTGGGTGTTGTCAATAAAGTTAAGGTGACTCGGTTAGAACCATTTGATTAAGCAAACTCTGAAATTAATTAGGATTTCTGTGCCCATGAAAACTGTTTTCCCAGCGTAACATAAGGAGGCACTAAATGTTACATAGTTAGAGAACATTTCAGAGATCTGAATACAAAAAACTGTCCTAACAGGACAATAATCTGTAATGCGTTATCATTCTAAATGTCCTGAATAAAGGAACAGTTCTCTGTGCTTTATCTTGGACTTATTTTTCTACTGTATTATTGACTGTATGTTTGTTACACTCCATGTGTAACTCTGTGTTGTCTGTGTCACACTGCTTTGCTTTATCTTGGCCAGGTCGCAGTTGTAAATGAGAACTTGTTCTCAACTTGCCTACCTGGTTAAATAAAGGTGAAATAAATAAATAAAATAGATCAGCAACGGTGGCTTGCAAACAGTGGATAGTAAGTAGCCCACCTTTGGAATAACTATGTATAGTTAAAACTGTAGTATCCTGTATAACTGTAGTATCCTGTATAAATGTAGTATCCTGTATAACTATGTATAGTTATAACTGTAGTGTCCTGTATAACTGTAGTTTCCTGTATAACTGTGTATAGTTATAACTGTAGTATCCTGTATAACTGTAGTATCCTGTATAACTATGTATAGTTATAACTGTAGTATCCTGTATAACTGTTGCATCCTGTATAACTGTAGTATCCTGTATAACTATGTATAGTTATAACTGTAGTATCCTGTATAACTGTAGTATCCTGTATAACTATGTATAGTTATAACTGTAGTATCCTGTATAACTATGTATAGTTATAACTGTAGTGTCCTGTATAACTGTAGTATCCTGTATAACTGTGTATAGTTATAACTGTAGTATCCTGTATAACTGTAGTATCCTGTATAACTATGTATAGTTATAACTGTAGTATCCTGTATAACTGTTGCATCCTGTATAACTGTTGCATCCTGTATAACTATGTATAGTTATAACTGTAGTATCCTGTATAACTGTAGTATCCTGTATAACTATGTATAGTTATAACTGTAGTATCCTGTATAACTATGTATAGTTATAACTGTAGTATCCTGTATAACTGTAGTATCCTGTATAACTATGTATAGTTATAACTGTAGTATCCTGTATAACTGTAGTATCCTGTATAACTGTAGTATCCTGTATAACTGTAGTATCCTGTATAACTATGTATAGTTATAACTGTAGTATCCTGTATAACTGAAGTATCCTGTATAACTGTAGTATCCTGTATAACTATCTATAGTTATAACTGTAGTATCCAGTATAGTCTGGGAGGAGGTGAAACCACTCAGGCTTATTTGATGTGATCTAATGTTTTGATCATCTAGTTTTCCTTACAAGCATTCAGTCACCAAAGGGGGTTCGGTCATTCCTTTGTTTATATACTGTCTCATTGACAAAAATATTTGGGATTATTTGTTTACATCATTCCTTTGTCTCGACATATACAGTAAACGTGCTGAGGTTCTACTGTTGCCAAGGAGACACATTTTATTATTTATTTACAGTTTGGAGGGTTGGGGGTCTGACATCCAGGATACACATTTTATTATTTATTTACAGTTTGGAGGGTTGGGGGTCTGACAACCAGGATAGACATTGTATTATTTATTTACAGTTTGGAGGGTTGGGGGTCTGACATCCAGGCGACACATTTTAGTTCTAATGGTGCCGTTCTGTTATTCTTTTCAGCTTCTTTTTCCAAGCATCTTACATTACTCTGAGACTAGTTATCCTGGGATCTTACATTACTCTGAGACTAGTTATCCTGGGATCTTACATTACTCTGAGACTAGTTATCCTGGGATCTTACATTACTCTGAGACTAGTTATCCTGGGATCTTACATTACTCTGAGACTAGTTATCCTGGGGAATAGTTTCAATACATTTGCAAAAAACCTAAACCTGTTTTTGCTTTGGCATTATGGGGTATTGTGATGTCATTATGGGGTATTGTGATGTCATTATAGGGTATTATGAAACATTTTAGAATAAAGGGATGCACCGATATTACATTTTTGGCCAATACCGATATCCAATATTTTCCTTGCCCCCAAAAACGATACCGATAACCTATATTTAAAATTTTAGAGGCCTTTTAAGCATTCTAGTACAGCATTCTAAAAATTAGTACACACACGGACGCAGCGGTCTAAGCCACTGCATCTCAGTGCAAGAGGTGTCACTACAGTCCCTGGTTCGAATCCAGGCTGTATCACATCCGGCCGTGATTGGGAGTCCCACAGTAGTTGTCTGTTATTTGTGTAGAGAGGACGACAAAGGAGAGGGATCCCACATATGGATAGGAAGATAGAAATTATCATTATTACTGGAAAATATTCATTTAAAATCCAGGAATTTTACAACTTTAGCTCTCTAGGTCAAGCCAGTAGGTTACAGTAGGTTGTATCTCTCTAGGTCATGCCAGTAGGTTACAGTAGGTTGTATCTCTCTAGGTCATGCCAGTAGGTTACAGTAGGCTACAGTAGGTTGTAACTCTCTAGGTCATGCCAGTAGACTACAGTAGGTTGTAACTCTCTAGGTCATGCCAGTAGGCTACCGTAGGTTGTATCTCTCTAGGTCATGCCAGTAGACTACAGTAGGTTGTATCTCTCCAGGTCATGCCAGTAGGCTGCAGTAGGTTGTATCTCTCTAGGTCATGCCAGTAGGCTACAGTAGGTTGTATCTCTCTAGGTCATGCCAGTAGGTTACAGTAGGTTGTAACTCTCTAGGTCATGCCAGTAGGTTACAGTAGGTTGTATCTCTCTAGGTCATGCCAGTAGGTTACAGTAGGTTGTATCTCTCTAGGTCATGCCAGTAGGTTACAGTAGGTTGTATCTCTCTAGGTCAGGCGGTGCATATTCATGCTAGTAGCTTAGCATCTCTCTCCATTGAATACAGGCGGTTGACGTCAACAACCCTCATAGAATATAAACAATATATTACAATAATAGGATGAATCCACCAATCCAAAGATAGGATAGGCGGGAGCTAGACAACCCGCAGTGAAGCTTTGTGGACAACGACTCCCCTTGTTAGGGCGGAGAGACATCTTGTCAGTATATCCATAATCTTTGGTGTAGCCAACCCAACTCTCACATGGCACTATTGGGGGGCACAAATCACTACATGCATAAATCATGACTACATTAAATCGCTACCATGCCCCCCAGTCTGCGGTCAGCAGATAGAACCTTCTCAAATATATATGTTAAGTCACTTTTTGGAAACTGAACAGAGAAAACAAGGGGTAGCTTGCTCTCTAGTCGTCTGATTCTAGACATATCAGTCATCATCCTGGGCCCTCCGTTGAAGAGGTATTGACGAGCCAACTCTGAATATTCAAAGTTAAAAACACATTTAAGGCGGTACTTACTGGTGTTAATTAGATCTCCTATCTCCACCTCTTCATCTTCCAATGTGACAGTAATCTCTCCTTCCTTCTTCACTCCAAAAACTGCATCCTCCTCTTTCTCTTCCTCCTCTTCTTTTACTGTAACATCCTCCTCCTCTTTCACTCTGAACGAGTTTTCCTCTTCTTTCACTGAAATGTCTTTCTCTTCTTCTTTCATCGTAACAGCCTCACCCTCTACTTCTATTTTTACTGTGACATCCTCCTCTTCCTCCTCCTCTTTCACGACAATGTTCACCCCCAGAGATTCTTTCTCCGTCCAGCAGACCGCCTCTTCTTGAACAAGAGGGGAGATGCTTACTGACCTCATGGTCGGGGATGTTAGCTAGCTAGCTATCATTAGCGACTAGGCTAGTGCTAACTTAACCAGCCAGCTACTATAGCTGACTAATACAAAATAACGTAATATTAAATTAAATAGGTTAACAAGTAGATACGACAGAAGTGTGTCAAAAACACAGCAGGTAATATACACCGAAAGCGTATAAATAGCTTGAATCTTTCGGCTATGTTGGCTAGTAAGCTACCGGGGTGGTTGACGAGCTGTTTATGAGGAACCGTCCACTAGATTATACGTCACGCTGGCAGCATCGCCTGAAAGACGCACAACGCCGTCTGCTGACTGGAGGGGAAACGCAGTTGAGGATCATATTTTATTTTCAGACAAAGATTCTTTTTAAATGGATTTAATTAAATAATACTATTATATTGAGACATACAAAGACAGGAATGTGTTGATTGATTAGTGCGAATAAAAAATGTTTACCACAGCATATTTAAGGCAGTTTCATTAAGTTATACTACATCTAAATTAGCAGCTAGCTACTGTAGGTCTATACTGCTCCTACATGGTGTAACAATACATCATGTAGATGTATATAATGAACAGACTAGGTCTATACTGCTCCTACATGGTGTAACAATACATCATGTAGATGTATATAATGAACAGACTAGGTCTATACTGCTCCTACATGGTGTAACAATACATCATGTAGATGTATATAATGAACAGACTAGGTCTATACTGCTCCTACATGGTGTAACAATACATCATGTAGATGTATATAATGAACAGACTAGGTCTATACTGCTCCTACATGGTGTAACAATACATCATGTAGATGTATATAATGAACAGACTAGGTCTATACTGCTTCTACATGGTGTAACAATACATCATGTAGATGTATATAATGAACAAACTAGGTCTATACTGCTCCTACATGGTGTAACAATACATCATGTAGATGTATATAATGAACAGACTAGGTCTATACTGCTCCTACATGGTGTAACAATACATCATGTAGATGTATATAATGAACAGACTAGGTCTATACTGCTCCTACATGGTGTAACAATACATCATGTAGATGTATATAATGAACAGACTAGGTCTATACTGCTCCTACATGGTGTAACAATACATAATGTAGATGTATATAATGAACAGACTAGGTCTATACTGCTCCTACATGGTGTAACAATACATCATGTAGATGTATATAATGAACAGACTAGGTCTATACTGCTCCTACATGGTGTAACAATACATCATGTAGATGTATATAATGAACAGACTAGGTCTATACTGCTCCTACATGGTGTAACAATACATAATGTAGATGTACACTACCATTCAAAAGTTTGGGGTCACTTAGAAATGTCCTTGTTTTTTAAAGAAAATCTGTTTTTTTCATTTATGTAGCTGTTTTTGCTTTGTCATTATGGGGTATTGTGATGTCATTATGGGGTATTGTGTAGATTGATGAGGGAAAAAAATGATTGAATCAATTTTAGAATAAGGCTGTAACGTAACAAAATGTGGAAAAAGTGAAGGGGTCTGAATGCTTTCCGAATTCATTGTATATATAGGGGCAGTACTTAGTGACATCACTTCATGAAACAGGAGGTACAAATATATAACATAGATTCACAATATCAACATTCAATGTATCAAAATATATGACCAAGCTGGAAGTGGAAACGCCAGCCCAGCCACAATCCTAGAGGTTCACTGATGATCAACCTCCTCCTTCACATCTGACTCCTGATGATCAACCTCCTCCTTCACATCTGACTCCTGATGATCAACCTCCTCCTTCACATCTGACTCCTGATGATCAACCTCCTCCTTCACATCTGACTCCTGATGATCAACCTCCTCCTTCACATCTGACTCCTGATGATCAACCTCCTCCTTCACATCTGACTTCTGATGATCAATCCAGAGCGCCTTCTTTTTTGGGGGAATCCCGATGGACGACGTCATCGAATAGGACGTCATCACCACCAACGCCGACAAGTTAATTGTCATTCAGGTTATTAATGGGAAGAACATTAGCAATATGTCCTGTCTGGTAACTTGTCTCGTTCAAAGGATTAACATTGGCAGGTGAACAGGGAGAAACCCCATTAAAAAAACTCAGTTGATCTTAAACTGCAGAAAACATTTTGGAAGTCTTTAACTGTATCAAAGTCTGTGGCCTGTGATGTTGGGACTAATGATAGTCCCTTATTATACAAGAGACAAAATCCACAAATTCTACAGCACAACGGCAGAGTCATGTCTTCAGTGTAAAACTAACAATGACTCAATAATCCTTCTGGGAATGTTATGATGTCATAAAGTTATGGGCGGAGTTAGAAAGTTGGCTGTCAGAAGTACAGTTATAAAATGTAAAATTACTTTTAATCTGTCTGTCTGTATATTTCAAAACATGGCATTTGAGGGTGCAGTGAGATACCCCAGAGTTTGACGATACTTTTCTCATAAATCATCTTAAATATTATACTTAATTAAACCTGGAAATCAACCAATCCTCTGTTGTTAATTCAATAGAAAGGTCAAATGCTTTATTAACTAAAAGTTGAAAGTGACGGAGAGAAATAAAATGGTGCTGATGCGGGCGCTGGAGACTGACAGAGAGATGGAGATGGAGGTGTGTTCTAGTGGGTCTGGGCAGGTGTGATGTAGTTAATGGAGATGGGGGTGTGTTCTAGTGGGTCTGGGCAGGTGTGATGTAGTTAATGGAGATGGGGGTGTGTTCTAGTGGGTCTGGGCAGGTGTGATGTAGTTAATGGAGATGGAGGTGTGTTCTAGTGGGTCTGGGCAGGTGTGATGTAGTTAATGGAGATGGAGGTGTGTTCTAGTGGGTCAGGTGTGATGTAGTTAATTAACACCTCACTGTTCTATTTTTGTAGTTATTACATTTAACTAATCAGAATTTAGAAGAATGCCAAAGTCAGGTGTTAAGTAATATGGAGGACCAACCTATTCCCTATGATGTATACTACAACAGAAATAACTTAAAATGTATAACTTTAAATTAAACCAATAATTTTCACTCATGACTTGAGTGATTAAAGTAAACCACAGTTTTGTAAATACATAACGCCATCTAACCAAATATCAAAGAATGTTAGCTATATGCAGTTATCTTAGCCAGCCAGCTAACATAAGCTATATGCAGTTATCTTAGCCAGCCAGCTAACGTTAGCTATTTAGCCAACTAGCTATTAGCCTAACCAGCGTAGCCAACCAGCACGGTTTTGGTCAGCGAGACCAACTACCGGAGAAAAAGTTACAAAACTCCCGTAGTCTAATTCACAGAAAACATGCTGGGGAAACAAAGCTTCCTGAATCATTGATGATTTCGAGCCAATTGTGTCAAACAAAAGATAAAATAAAAATAGGTTCATTACTCAAGGCTTTGAGCGACACAGAATTTAGAACAGCCACAATTTTATAGATGACGTCCCACGCCGTAGCAGCGTAGCCATTATGTCATATATTAAACTACTGGCCGTGTTCGAGAGCATCAAATCCATGCTGCGTTGTGGGTAAACGGTGACTGGCTGACTGATTTATAAATAATAATGAGTAGTTATTTATGATGCAAGGTGATTTGTAAATTAGTCAGTCAGCAGTCAGCAGTCAGCAGCCACCTGCACTGTCGGCTGCAATGTCGAACGAGCCCAATACCAAACCAATCAGGTGTTCGACGAAATGATTCTTCAGACGTCATTGATCACGTGCTGCTGATAAAGTGACACTGCTTTGAATTATACCGCTTAGCGACTTCAGTACATGCCTCATAGCTCCAGTCTCAAACTTAACCCCGTTCCTGCTGAAGAAGAGAAGGTCTGCTGGATGGAGAAAGAAGCTCTCGTGAAAGAGGAGGAGGAAGAGGAGGCTGTTATACAAAAACAAGTAGAAGGTGAGGCTGTTACCGTGAAAGAAGAAGAGAAAGACGTTACAGAGGAGGACGACGACGTTTCAGTGAAAGAAGAGGAGGGCGAGATGACTGTCACATCGAAAAATGAAGACGACGAAACTGGATATCTGCTCCCGGTTTCCCAAACGCATCTTCAGGCATCCGGTTCCAAAGATGAACTTAGCAATAAGATGGTTTTGAGAAGCCGTTCCCTGAGTAACACTCGTAAGTACTGTCTTAAAAACAGAAGCACAAACTCTGCAGTTGTGTTACGTTCCCCAGTTTCTGTGTTCTGTTTTGTATTTGAGTGTGTGTTTCAGGAGATGGCTTCCTGAAGTACTCCCCAACCAGCTGATTGGTCAACCCCAGGCTAATTGGTGATTGGAGCTGACCCCGCCCCCTCGTCAAGAAGCAGCTGACTCTAATCACCATTGCCACCTGAAGATAAAAGCCAGTGTTCTGCCCAAGAGAGAGAGGAGAGATGAGAGTAGAGATTTGGAGATAAAAGATAGAATTGAATATTTTGGAGAGATCAAGAGAAATTAGAGATTGAGGGAGGGGAGAGGGGAGAGATGAGAGTAGAGATTTGGAGATAAAAGATAGAATTGAATATTTTGGAGAGATCAAGAGAAATTAGAGATTGAGGGAGGGGAGAGGAGAGAGATGAGATAAGGAGTAGAGATTTGGAGATAAAAGATAGAATTGAATATTTTGGAGAGATCAAGAGAAATTAGAGATTGAGGGAGGGGAGAGGGGAGAGATGAGAGTAGAGATTTGGAGATAAAAGATAGAATTGAATATTTTGGAGAGATCAAGAGAAATTAGAGATTGAGGGAGGGGAGAGGAGAGAGATGAGATAAGGAGTAGAGATTTGGAGATTGAGAGAGAGAAAATTTAGATTGTGATATAGTGTGGGTTGTGTATCAGAAAGTGTGGCATGTACTGTTGTTGTTGGTAGCAGTTTTTCTATGTCCTGTGTTTGTGAGTGTTTGTGAAATCATTAATATTTACTCTGTTTCATTTGTTCCCAGGGGGGAAGGAGAAGGCACTTTGGGAGTGCTTAGGCAAGAGGCCCGAGGGCATACATATACCCGTAGTATATTTACTGTCTAGGCACACTAGGTAAGACCTGGGCGGACCACCCCCTGTATTTTGGTTAGGGCACCAGGCGGTGTTAAGTTAGGTAAGTTAAGTGGGTAGGCAGGTTAGATAGGAGAGGGGGAACTTTGATATTTACTTTCTTTGCTTTGGTTCCGTCCAGCCCCTTTTCCCCATATTACCGTGTAAGAAAATAAATTCTAGTAAACGGTAAATTCTGCTTTTGTGTCATCCTTACTCGCACCTACAGTCCATACCTCTTGCACTTCAGAGAGTTGAGTTGTAGCAGGGAGTTGCGTTCCCTCTTCTCAGAGGCGTGCGTAACAAGTTGTTGAACTGGTGTTTGGTGTTAAAGGGGAAATCTGCAATTGCTACATCCATATTTTGACTTTAAATCATTTATTTATAGCCATTGATTCTTGAAGAATATAACACATGCCTCATGAGCTTAGTTCAACTGTTGTACCCCATCAGAACCCAAAATAAGCTTTTTTACTTCAATGTTTAGAAACAATGTAAATCAACACTATTGCCTCAACAAGGTTAAAACTATAATGTTGATATCATGGATGGTCAGTCCTTGCATCCATAGGTCTGTCTATGAATTAGAGACTAGTTATATTTCTCCAGCCCCATCCATCATCTTATTACCAAAACAGTGGTGGAATTATGGCTTTGTTATTGGTTGAACTGCAGATTGGTTGATTGTTGAGTGGCTTTTTTAAAGGGGCAACCTAGTTTTTAAATAAACAAAATGGCTGCCCAGAGTCCAGAGCTGTGTTAGAATACTCATACTAACTGCACTATTTGTGATGTTAATAGAGTATATAGTCTGCTTATTGGTCATAGTATGATGGAGTTAGTATGCCAAAAGTTCCCGGATGTCGTACTAAATTCGCCAAAATACGAAGTATACACGCAGTACTTTAGGGCCCATAATGCAATTCTTCAGGAAATGGTTGTGGCTTAAACGTTTTCAGATTTGATGAAAATGGGGGAAAATATGCAGCCGAAGTCCAACGAGAGAGCGGATACAAATGAACTGCTGAATAATTATGACAAATGTTGAGCAATGCAATAAAGTAATGACTTTTCAAATAAGTTACGTTACACGTTATATGACTATTGTTGTTCACTTGACAATCTTAAGACAAATGTCAAATAATGAACATTCAATACAGACGTCATTGTTTGTACAACATCATGGCTACACATCACCTTTTACAGTGGATTTCTGCTGTTGTGGGCCTTAAACCATCTGTCTGACTTGCTGTTCACACAGGAGAGAGACGTGACTATCGTGGATCTTCTGGGGAGCCTCAACAACCTCATGATGCTGATGAGGCAGAGAAGAGTCTCTCCACGTTGAAACACCAGCAGAGAACCACGGGGAAGAAATCTCATTGCTGCTCTGACTGTGGGAAAGGTTGCACATCTTCATCAGAACTTAAAATACACCAGAGAATACACACAGGAGAGAAACCTTATAGCTGTGATCAATGTGAGATGAGATTTACCAAATCAAGCAATCTGATAAGACACCAGAGAACACACACAGGAGAGAAATCTTATAGTTGTTATCATTGTGAGAAGAGTTTTACTACACCAAGCAATCTGACTGTACACCAGAGAACACACACAGGAGAGAAGCCTTATATCTGTGATCAATGTGGGAAGAGTTTTACTACATCTAGCTCTCTGACTATACACCAGAGAAAACACACAGGAGAGAAACCTTTTAGCTGTGATCAATGTGGGATGAGTTTTGGCCAATCTGGAGCGCTGACAGTGCACCAGAGAACACACACAGGAGAGAAACCGTATAGCTGTAATCAATGTGGGAAGAGTTTTACTCAGCCAAACAGCCTGATAGTACACCAGCGAACACACACAGGAGAGAAACCTTATAGTTGTAATCATTGTGAGAAGAGTTTTCCTACATCTAGCCAGCTGATTTCACACCAGAGAACACACACAGGAGTGAAACCTCATAGCTGTGATCAATGTGACAAGAGATACTCTGATAAAAGATCTCTGATCAAACATCAGAAAATACATACATGAAGAAGTTGTTTCATGATATCAATGAAATAATGTCACAATGTAGAATGTTTTAACATTGTAGTAGGAGTATTTTAATGATGTCACAATGTAGAATGTTTTAACATTGTAGAAGGAGTATTTTAATGATGTCACAATGTAGAATGTTTTAACATTGTAGAATGAGTATTTTAATGATGTCACAATGTAGAATGTTTTAACATTGTAGAATGAGTATTTTAATAATGTCACAATGTAGAATGTTTTAACATTGTAGTAGGAGTATTTTAATGATGTTCTACCTTTTTCGTTTGCCCTGTTCAATTGATTGCAGCATGATATGGATATTAGCCTCAGGGGAAAATCCAGGCCCTGAATTGAAAGAGTATTATTTAACAAAAAGTGACTAACAAAAAAAGAGCTGTGTTACGCTTACTGCATTGGTGACCCACTTTAATCAATTTGCAGCACTTCAAAATGTAGCCAGCTGTTTTCTACAAGTTGAAAAAGCTGCTTGTTTAAAAAATACATGTAATATGATAATTGTTGCAGATGTTTGTGTATATACACACATGAAAGCAGTATAATAAATTGGTCGACAATCAATTTTATTAACAATCTGACATCACTCCAGTATTTCTTGACAACATTCAAATGCTAATTGTCTTTACTGAAGAAGCATGACTCAAATCATGACTCAAATCACCTCATATTTCAAACATTCAGCCTGACAAAATATACATGTTTTATTATTCCATGCCTCACCCTTAAGTTAATTATTGCCAATACATATTAACAAAGGGGTGAACATTTGGTTTTGATTTTCATATTTACAATCATGTAACATTTAGTAATCAATTATTTATGCAATCAGCTGACCATTTTTGGGTATAATTATATTGAAGTTACCCTTCTTTTAGAATATCAGGGTTCATTCTCAGATGTGCTAACCCAAATGCTTGACATTGGGGACTGGGCCCCGATCCAACAACATGCCTATCGAGTGAACCCTGAAAAGAGAGAGAGAAGCTCCGCAGTGAGGTGGAAAGTGACTACGGATATTGCAGGTGTTGGTTGCTGATTGTATCAAGGGTGGGCAGTCAGTAAGTTTTGCGTTTAGCCAGTGCGTTGCCATGGATCTCAAGAGTTCTAGAACTAAGTGCGTTTTAGGAAGACAAGAGTTCTAGAAGCTTGTGGGGGAAAATATAGGATCTATTTGTTGTCTTAATGGAGAAAGTGTTACATTTATGTTTTGAGGTTGGACTTTATCACGTTTAGCACGTATAACTCGTTAGCTCGTTGGGCGCACTGATTGGTGTCACCTCGTTAGTCAGTATGTGTTACACCTGTGCTGGCTTGTCCATCTCGTTAGTGGGAAGGTGTTTCACCTGAGCTGGTCCAGGTTCTATTTAAGAGTGTCTGGCCCAGTGCTCCAGTTGTCTTGATAGATGTGGAGAGTCAACACCTTTAGTTGCTCCACCTTTTTGGTTTGCTTCCTGTCTTTAAGTTTGGTGTGGGTTTGTTATTTGTTTGCTTCTTCTTGGGCAGATTTAGTGGGTCTCATGGTTGGTGTCTTTTAGGTCCCAGTTGTTGTTACTAGTCAACTTTCAGTGGACACCCCCATAGTGTCTTTGAGAACCTCTCCTAAAAAACAAGCTTATATTTTGGGTTGGGTTGGATATATGGATGTAGCATCCTATTGTTTATATTTTAATCAATGGCATTTCCTTGCAATGTTCATTAGTCTTTCAGTTGTTATTCTTCTGTTTTTTATCCTCTTATGTTTGTTGTGTACTAAATATTTCTGTTTATTTTCTTAGTTTTTTCCTGTGAAGCCATTGTGTTGCATCCATGTCTGACATGTGCTGTATAAATAAAGCTTGATTTGAAAATATCAACAGACTCTTGGTCCATCTTGGTATGAAAATCAGTATCAATCCCACTTTTCCAGCCTGCTGAAGGCCTGGTGGAGTGGTAAACACCACCCCCGGCTCTACCAGGGGCTTGAGGTGGTCTCCCACAGCTCTGCTTATGTCATGTTCTGTGGCCTTGCCGTTCCATTTCATGACTGCCCCTGCAACACAGAAATAAACACATTTAGTCATATTATATAAAACATTAAAAGTAATGGATATGGAGCATCTATGGCCTCAGTTACACCTGGCACCTAAATGTGACTTCTGTCATCCGATCACTCCAAGCTGAAGTAGGTTCAGATCTAACAGGATGGGCCTTTGACAGTCTGGACGCAGTCAGGCCACTGAATATAAATAAGCAACGTAAAGAGGTGGGGTGAATGAGTGGGGAAAAGTACATTCTACACAAATGACCTTCATAATAGCAAAGAACAAATGTGTGTGCCTAAGGGGAAAATAACTTTCATACAGCCAAAAGGGGTGAGAAATTACACCAATATCAGTGGACAATTTGCACTAATGTAAATAAACATAGATGATGGAACATATTCCCTTTAGCTTACACTTATACTTCCACCCTGACCTGGTGGTTCTAATGACCTGGTGGTTCTAATGACCTGGTGGTTATAATGACCTGGTGGTTGGCATAACACAAGCAGAACCGAGAACAGGATGGCCTCCACAACACAGCCTGATGACACTGCACCAGCCTACCAGTCTGCTCCAGCCCAGGTCAGAATACCAGTCTCCCAGTCTGCTCCAGCACAGGTCAGAATACCAGTCTCCCAGTCTGCTCCAGCACAGTGTGCTCCAGCCCAGGTCAGAATACCAGTCTCCCAGTCTGCTCCAGCCCAGGTCAGAATACCAGTCTCCCAGTCTGCTCCAGCACAGGTCAGAATACCAGTCTCCCAGTCTGCTCCAGCACAGTGTGCTCCAGCCCAGGTCAGCCAACCAGCCTCTCAGTCTGCTCCAGCCCAGGTCAGCCAACCAGCCTCTCAGTCTCCTCCGCCCAGGTCAGCCAACCAGCCTCTCAGTCTGCTCCAACACAGTGTGCTCCAGCCCAGGTCAAAATACCAGTCTCCCAGTCTGCTCCAGGACAGGTCAGAATACCAGTCTCCCAGTCTGCTCCAGCACAGTGTGCTCCAGCCCAGGTCAGAATACCAGCCTCACAGTCTGCTCCAACCCAGGTCAGAATACCAGCCTCCCAGTCTGCTCCAGCCCAGGTCAGAATACCAGCCTCCCAGTCTGCTCCAGCCCAGGTCAGAATACCAGCCTCCCAGTCTGCTCCAGCCCAGGTCAGAATACCAGCCTCCCAGTCTAGGAGGGAAAACCCGGCTTTCTAATATTTATGGTAATTAGCTGTGGTAACGTTATGGAAGCTATTCACAGAAAACCATAATTGTCTTCGTTATTCATTATTAGTATGTTATATTATTATAATAAATTATTTCGAGACATATTCAGAGCCAAACATCAACCCAACTTAACCTTTTTAACTGTTGTCGCATCCAAACTTGTCACCATCGTTTTCAGTTGTAATTGCGAAGTTCCCGGAAGAAGTCCAGCAACAACGGAGGTTCCTCAATGAACCCACCTTCTAACAAGTTCTTTGAAGAACCTTTTGGGGCTGTTTTTCATTGACCAAGAACCCTACGGTTCTTAGGGGATCTGAGAACAACTCCAGTTGAACCCTTCATTTTTAGAGTTGTAGTCGGCTCTATTTACTCTCGGATTCAAAACATGCTGAATAGCATCAACGATCAAGTCAGCTACTGCTGCTTCAATACAGTATGAGGTGAGACGGTGAACTGAAGTTGAACCGGGCAGTCAGCTGCTGCTGCTCCAATACAGTATGAGGTGAGACGGTGAACTGACGTTGAACCGGGCAGTCAGCTGCTGCTGCTCCAATACAGTATGCGGTGAGACGGTGAACTGAAGTTGAACCGGGCAGTCAGCTGCTGCTGCTCCAATACAGTATGAGGTGAGACGGTGAACTGACGTTGAACCGGGCAGTCAGCTGCTGCTGCTCCAATACAGTATGAGGTGAGACGGTGAACTGAAGTTGAACCGGGCAGTCAGCTGCTGCTGCTCCAATACAGTATGAGGTGAGACGGTGAACTGATGTTGAACCGGGCAGTCAGCTGCTCCAATACAGTATGAGGTGAGACGGTGAACTGACGTTGAACCGGGCAGTCAGCTGCTGCTGCTCCAATACAGTATGAGGTGAGACGGTGAACTGAAGTTGAACCGGGCAGTCAGCTGCTGCTGCTCCAATACAGTATGAGGTGAGACGGTGAACTGATGTTGAACCGGTTAGTCAGCTGCTGCTGCTCCAATACAGTATGAGGAGAGACGGTGAACTGACGTTGAACCGGGCAGTCAGCTGCTGCTGCTCCAATACAGTATGAGGTGAGACGGTGAACTGACGTTGAACCGGGCAGTCAGCTGCTGCTGCTCCAATACAGTATGAGGTGAGACGGTGAACTGACGTTGAACCGGGCAGTCAGCTGCTGCTGCTCCAATACAGTAGGAGGTGAGACGGTGAACTGACGTTGAACCGGGCAGTCAGCTTCTGCTGCTCCAATACAGTATGAGGTGAGACGATGAACTGACGTTGAACCGGGCAGTCAGCTGCTGCTGCTCCAATACAGTATGAGGTGAGACGTGAACTGACGTTGAACCGGGCAGTCAGTTGCTGCTGCTCCACTACAGTATGAGGTGAGACGGTGAACTGACGTTGAATCGGGCAGTCAGCTGTTGCTGCTCCAATACAGTATGAGGTGAGACGGTGAACTGATGTTGAACTGGGCAGTCAGCTGCTGCTGCTCCAATACAGTATGAGGTGAGACGTTGAACTGATGTTGAACCGGGCAGTCAGCTGCTGCTGCTCCAATACAGTATGAGGTGAGACGGTGAACTGACGTTGAATCATAATAATTAAGTTAATACAAATTAATTAGTGAAACTGTTAAAAAATAGTATATGGTAAATTAAATATATTACTCTATTCTATTCTTCTATATCATATTAAATATATTACGGTATTGTTATCATATAGAAACATCATGGAATATTGTACATCATATTAAATATATTACTGTTTCATTCAATTTCACATAATAAGGATATTTCATATTTAAAAGTACAGAAGTCAGAACCCATCACCTGCTATGTAAAAGAGACAGAAGAAGGCACAATGGTCAATGCTATCCGGGATCCTTGGAACATCCCTACCTAAACCCTAACCTTAACCCCTACCTTAACCCTTTTAAATGTCAACTTCAACGGGCTAGGGACGTCCCAAGGATGTATCTCTACCTGAAAATCTACCTCAGCAGTCATAAAGCCTTATTTACTTTAATGAACTACTAAATTAGTGATTTTGTCAGACAGCATAGACAGCAGCTCTACACTTTATTGACTGACTGATCCAGTCATCCTTCCATCCCTCCTCAGTCTTCCTCTCCTCTGAAGACCCAGTGAGGGTGGAGCTCAGTCAGAGAGCTGTTGAGGGACTGGTTAGGAAGAACACTTCTACAGCCAGAGAGGTGAGAGGTCACACATGGTTTAGATGGTAAATATTTATGTCCCCTTAGTGGTTCATCACGTCAGCAAAAGGGAATATGTTCTATCATCTATGTTTATTTACATTAGTGCAAATTGTCCACTGATATTGGTGTAATTTCTCAACCCTTTTGGCTGTATGAAAGTGAATTTCCCCTCAGGCACACACATTTGTTCTTTGATATTATGAAGGTAATTTGTATCAAATGTACTTTTCCCCACTCATTCACCCCATCTCTTTACATTGCTTATTTATATTTGGTGGCCTGACTGCATCCAGACTGTCAAAGGCCCGTCCTGGTAGATCTGAACCTAATGCAGCTTGGAGTGATCAGATGACAGAAGTCACATTTAGGTGCCAGGTGTAACTGAGGCCATAGATGCTCCATATCCATTACTTTGAGTGTTTTATATAATATGACTAAATGTGTTTCTGTGTTGCAGGGGCAGTCAAGAAATGGAACAGCAAGGCCACAGAACATGACATAATCAGAGCTGTGGGAGACCACCTCAAGCCCCTGGTAGAGCCGGGGGTGGTGTTTACCACTCCACCAGCAGAGCTGTGGGAGACCACCTCAAGCCCCTGGTAGAGCCGGGGGTGGTGTTTACCACTCCACCAGCAGAGCTGTGGGAGACCACCTCAAGCCCCTGGTAGAGCCGGGGGTGGTGTTTACCACTCCACCACGCCTTCAGCAGGCTGGAAAAGTGGGATTGATCTGTTTGATCCATTTATTTGTTTCAGTTTTCAGTAGTTGAATCCTTTGACGTATTGTTGATTTCAAAATGTTTCATTTTCAACAAATGAACTGGGTTGGTTGAAAAGTGATACTAAACGTACATACCATGCACTATTTTGACATAGTGGAAGATATACTGAATTCATACTGTTTTTCATACTAAGATGGACCAAGATATGTGTTGCTTTTGCGCATATTTTGTTAATTGGTTTTGCAAGAGTCTGATTGGTCAGTCATTGGGTTCATTTGTTTTGCAATATGTTCAAATCAAGCTTTATTTATACAGCACATTTCAGACATGGATGCAACACAATGGCTTCACAGGAAAAAACAATGAAAATAAACAGATATATTTAGTACACAAACATAAGAGGATTAAAAACAGAAGAAAAACAACTGAAAGACTAATGAGCATCCTATGGAAATGCCATTGATTAAAATATTAACAATTGGATGCAACATCCAACCCTAACAAGATGGACAAGCCAGCACAGGTGTACCACATTCTGACTAACGAGATGGACAAGCCAACACAGGTGTAACACATTCTGACTAACGAGATGGACAAGCCAACACAGGTGTACCACATTCTGACTAACGAGATGGACAAGCCAGCACAGGTGTACCACATTCTGACTAACGAGATGGACAAGCCAGCACAGGTGTAACACATTCTGACTAACGAGATGGACAAGCCAGCACAGGTGTACCACATTCTGACTAACGAGATGGACAAGCCAACACAGGTGTACCACATTCTGACTAACGAGATGGACAAGCCAGCACAGGTGTACCACATTCTGACTAACGAGATGGACAAGCCAGCACAGGTGTACCACATTCTGACTAACGAGATGGACAAGCTAACACAGGTGTAACACATTCTGACTAACGAGATGGACAAGCCAGCACAGGTGTACCACATTCTGACTAACGAGATGGACAAGCCAACACAGGTGTAACACATTCTGACTAACGAGATGGACAAGCCAGCACAGGTGTACCACATTCTGACTAACGAGATGGACAAGCCAACACAGGTGTAACACATTCTGACTAACGAGGTGATACCAATCGGTTCGCCCTACGTCCTGTGGTGGAAATTCTACCAATGTCAATAATGAGGAAAGGCAAAATTAATCCCCCGCCCCCCCCCAGCACCAGACATGTGTGACCTCTGACGAGACGGGCATTCCTGCCACAGGTGTGCTGACGAGCCACACCCGTGGCACGCCTTGAGCTCGTCACAGTCCTTCGCCTCGTGCTCCCCAGATCCACAAAATCTGCACTTTCTTGTGTTGCACGAGGCTAGGATGTGGCCATAGGCCATACAACGCTTGCAAAACGGGGGCTGACGTGCATAAAACAATGTCCCCCTGTCAGCCTTCAGGGAGAACATAGCTGGAGGATGAAGGTAGCCGCCCAGTCCCTTTGGGTCCTTCCTGAGGAGGGCCTGGAAGTCTCTCCTCCCGTTCCAAAAGCCCAGGGAGTCCTTGAGGTGCCTTGCTGAGGAGATGTCATCCATGTATCTCCCCAGAAAGGCCCTCACCTCCTCGTCCTTGACATACGGGTTATAAATGTTCACAGTTACAATCCTGAAATTGTTTTTTGCCAAGCTGGTTACCTCGTAGTGGCACATCGGCCTCGCACCTCCCACTTCTCTCACCTTTTTCAGGATCTCGTCGTGTTTTTCTTCTGTGTGTAAAGCCACATCATAAGTTCCCTCCAACGGGTAACCTAGGAGGCAAAACACATCCTTCCCTGTCAGTTTAAGGATCCACGTTAAGATAGTCCTTCCAAAAGTTTCACGTCCGAATGGCTCCATCTCCTTGTCCTTCTACACAAAGCGAACCGTATTCGCCAGCCCGATCCCAGGAGCCGACCTATTTGAAGAATGTTGCGCCATCTCCACTCCCGCTCTCTTCCAAAAAAGGAAAAACTGAAAAGAAAAGCAACAGCGGCTGAGAATCGTTACCCCCCAAAAACTTTTTTACTGTTTTACTGCCCCCCGGCCTTCGACTTTCAGCTTAGAGCTGAGAGGAACCTCAGTAGCCAACTTGAACTTAGCCACACAGGAGAGAAGCCTAATCAGTGTGACAAGAGATACTCTCATTCAAGTGGTCTGATTAAACATCAGAAAATACATGCAGGAGATCCACAGAGTGTGGAATGATCTCCAACACCAGACCTGAGTAGTAGAACACAGAGTGTGGAATGTTCTCCAACACCAGACCTGGGTAGTAGAACACAGAGTGTGGAATGTTCTCCAACACCAGACCTGGGTAGTAGAACACAGAGTGTAGAATGTTCTCCAACACCAGACCTGGGTAGTAGAACACAGAGTGTGGAATGATCTCCAACACCAGACCTGAGTAGTAGAACACAGAGTGTGGAATGTTCTCCAACACCAGACCTGGGTAGTAGAACAAAGAGTGTAGAATGATCTCCAACACCAGACCTGGGTAGTAGAACACAGAGTGTAGAATGTTCTCCAACACCAGACCTGGGTAGTAGAACACAGAGTGTGGAATGATCTCCAACACCAGACCTGGGTAGTAGAACACAGAGTGTGGAATGAGCTCCAACACCAGACCTGGGTAGTAGAACACAGAGTGTGGAATGATCTCCAACACCAGACCTGGGTAGTAGAACACAGAGTGTGGAATGATCTCCAACACCAGACCTGGGTAGTAGAACACAGAGTGTGGAATGAGCTCCAACACCAGACCTCTATACATCAAATCACATTTTATTTGTCACATACACAAGTTTAGCAGATGTTATTGCGGGTGTAGCATAATTGTAATAATTGTGTTTCTAGCTCCAACAGTCCAATAATATCTAACAAGTAATATCTAATAATACACACAATCTAAAGGAATGGAATTAAGAATATATAAATATTTGGACGAGTGATGTCAGAGCGGCATAGACTGATACAGTAGGATAGAATACAGTATATACATATGAGATGAGTAATACATAGACTAAGATACAGTAGAATAGGATAGAATATAGTATATACATATGAGATGAGTAATACATAGACTAAGATACAGTAGAATAGGATAGAATACAGTATATACATATGAGATGAGTAATACATAGACTGATACAGTAGAATAGGATAGAATACAGTATATACATATGAGATGAGTAATACATAGACTAAGATACAGTAGAATAGGACAGAATACAGTATATACATATGAGATGAGTAATACATAGACTAAGATACAGTAGAATAGGATAGAATACAGTATATACATATGAGATGAGTAATACATAGACTACAACTGCCTAGCCAGTTGTAGAGCATTCTTGGGTGCAATGTTCACGTTCCCGTACTGACTGACTGTGTGGAGGCTCATTGATTTAATGTTACGTTAGCCTACATGCTATACTAGCAAAAACAAATATTGTATAGCTGTTGGCTATATTAGCCACGACTTACCGTTCTTTGTGCAGCTTCAAATGTCGAACAAAGTTGGAAGTTGTTGCGCCTCCGTCTGATGTTTTGCAAGTTGCAATCCGTTTTTTGTTGATATTCTTTATATCCGAAAAGAACAATTACTTAATTACATCAAGCGTCCCAATGGTAAAACGTTTGATTTAATTACATCAAGCGTCCAAATGGTAAAACGTTTGATTTAATTACATCAAGCGTTCCAATGGTAAAACGTTTGATGTAATTACATCAAGCGTTCCAATGGTAAAACGTTTGATTTAATTACATCAAGTGTTCCAATGGTAAAACGTTTGATTTAATTACATCAAGCGTCCCAATGGTAAAACGTTTGATTTAATTACATCAAGTGTTCCAATGGTAAAACGTTTGATTTAATTACATCAAGCGTCCCAATGGTAAAACGTTTGATTTAATTACATCAAGTGTTCCAATGGTAAAACGTTTGATTTAATTACATCAAGTGTTCCAATGGTAAAACGTTTGATTTAATTACATCAAGTGTTCCAATGGTAAAACGTTTGATTAAATTACATCAAGTGTTCCAATGGTAAAACGTTTGATTTAATTACATCAAGTGTTCCAATGGTAAAACGTTTGATTTAATTACATCAAGTGTTCCAATGGTAAAACGTTTGATTTAATTACATCAAGTGTTCCAATGGTAAAACGTTTGATTAAATTACATCAAGTGTTCCAATGGTAAAACGTTTGATTTAATTACATCAAGTGTTCCAATGGTAAAACGTTTGATTTAATTACATCAAGTGTTCCAATGGTAAAACGTTTGATTTAATTACATCAAGTGTTCCAATGGTAAAACGTTTGATTTAATTACATCAAGTGTTCCAATGGTAAAACGTTTGATTTAATTACATCAAGTGTTCCAATGGTAAAACGTTTGATTTAATTACATCAAGTGTTCCAATGGTAAAACGTTTGATTTAATTACATCAAGCGTTCCAATGGTAAAACGTTTGATTTAATTACATCAAGTGTTCCAATGGTAAAACGTTTGATTTAATTACATCAAGTGTTCCAATGGTAAAACGTTTGATTTAATTACATCAAGCGTCCCAATGGTAAAACGTTTGATTTAATTACATCAAGTGTTCCAATGGTAAAACGTTTGATTTAATTACATCAAGCGTCCCAATGGTAAAACGTTTGATTTAATTACATCAAGTGTTCCAATGGTAAAACGTTTGATTTAATTACATCAAGTGTTCCAATGGTAAAACGTTTGATTTAATTACATCAAGTGTTCCAATGGTAAAACGTTTGATTAAATTACATCAAGTGTTCCAATGGTAAAACGTTTGATTTAATTACATCAAGTGTTCCAATGGTAAAACGTTTGATTTAATTACATCAAGTGTTCCAATGGTAAAACGTTTGATTTAATTACATCAAGTGTTCCAATGGTAAAACGTTTGATTTAATTACATCAAGTGTTCCAATGGTAAAACGTTTGATTTAATTACATCAAGTGTTCCAATGGTAAAACGTTTGATTTAATTACATCAAGTGTTCCAATGGTACCAGTTCTGATGGTTGTTAAAAGTGGGATTTTGACATTATCATCGTTCAAATTAAACACACTGGACACTCCCAACACTCCCACCTATCAATCTCTTTGGCACCGTAGACATCAAGTCACTTGACAGTAATGTTCCATACAATGTTGCATTCCATTTTTGAAAGGTCATTTTTCATTGAAGACAATGAAAGTTATTAACATTCCATAAAATTTTAAATCAAGGCTGAGGCTCAAATAGTCGCCTTCACTTTACTTAAAGTGTAGGAAGCAGTGGAGTAAAACAATTTACTCACCAACAACAGCATTGCCTTAAAGTCCCACATGATGATGTAATGACATCACAATACCCCATAATGACATCACAATACCCCATAATGACATCTTCATGATGTGTTGTTACACCATGTAGGAGCAGTATGGACCTAGTCTGTTCATTATATACATCTACATGATGCATTGTTACACCATGTAGGAGCAGTATGGACCTAGTCTGTTCATTATATACATCTACATGATGTATTGTTACACCATGTAGGAGCAGGATAGACCTAGTCTGTTCATTATATACATCTACATGATGTATTGTTACACCATGTAGGAGCAGTATAGACCTAGTCTGTTCATTATATACATCTACATGATGTATTGTTACACCATGTAGGAGCAGTATAGACCTAGTCTGTTCATTATATACATCTACATGATGTATTGTTACACCATGTAGGAGCAGTATAGACCTAGTCTGTTCATTATATACATCTACATGATGTATTGTTACACCATGTAGGAGCAGTATAGACCTAGTCTGTTCATTATATACATCTACATTATGTATTGTTACACCATGTAGGAGCAGTATAGACCTAGTCTGTTCATTATATACATCTACATGATGTATTGTTACACCATGTAGGAGCAGTATAGACCTAGTCTGTTCATTATATACATCTACATGATGTATTGTTACACCATGTAGGAGCAGTATAGACCTAGTCTGTTCATTATATACATCTACATGATGTATTGTTACACCATGTAGGAGCAGTATAGACCTAGTCTGTTCATTATATACATCTACATGATGTATTGTTACACCATGTAGGAGCAGTATAGACCTACAGTAGCTAGCTGCTAATTTAGATGTAGTATAACTTAATGAAACTGCCTTAAATGTGCTGTAGTAACCATTTTTTATTCGCACTAATCAATCAACACATTCCTGTCTTTGTATGTCTCAATATAATGGTATTATTTAATTACATCCATTTACAATAATCTTTGTCTGAAAATAGAATATGATCCTCAACTGCGTTTCCCCTCCAGTCAGCAGACGGCGATGTGCGTCTTTCAGGCGACGCTGCCAGCGTGACGTATAATCTAGTGGACGGTTCTTCATAAACAGCTCGTCAACCACCTCGGTAGCTTGCTAGCCAACATAGCCGAAAGATTCAAGCTATTTATACGCTTTCGGTGTATATTACCTACTGTGTTTCAGCCACACTTCTGTCGTATCAACTTGTTAACCTATTTAATTGAATATTACGTTATTTTGTATTAGTCAGCTATAGTAGCTGACTGGTTAAATTAGCACTAGCCTAGTCGCTAATGATAGCTAGCTAGCTAACATCCCCGAACATGAGCTCCCTAAACTTCTCCCCTCTCGTTGAAGAAGAGGAGGTCTGCTGGACGGAGAAAGGAGGTCTGTGGCTGAACGTTGTCGTGAAAGAGGAGGAGGAAGAGGAGGCTGTCACAGTAAAACAAGAAGTAGAGGGTGGGGCTGTTACAGTGAAAGAAGAGGAAGACGCGTTCAGAGTGAAAGAGGATGAGGATGTTACAGTAAAAGAAGAGACGGATGAGAAAGAGGAGGATGTAGTTTTAGGTGTGAAAGAAGAGGAGGTTGGAGATCTGTTTAACACCAGTAAGTACCGTCTCTGCAGTCGTTGAACCAATATGCAGTAAAGGGGTTCTACACTTTAATGTTGTTCTGTAGGAATGGCTGAAGCTACACTAACGTGTAGAACATCAAGAGTGGACCATCAACAAAACGTTAACAATTGATCAAACGCATCTAATGACAATGCCTGAAATACTGTAGTCCTCAATATCTCCTATTAGATTAGCCCAATATGTAGTCTTAAAGGGGCAATCAGCAGTTGTTACATCCATTTTGGGACTTATACATTAATGATATGTACCCATCTGTTTCTTTAAGAATTCACTTATAAATGCCTCATGAGCTTAGTTCAACTGTCGTACCCCATCAGAACCCAAAATATAAGCTTATATTATCTCCAATGTTTGTCAGTAAATATAAACAAACACTGTATATCCTCTAAACATGGTTAAAACTAGAATGTTGATATCATGGATCGTTGCATTTCTCCAGCCCCATCCCTCAGCTTTTTACCAAAACAGGCAGGGAGTACGCTTTGTTATTGTTTCTACTGCTGATTGCTGCCCCCGTTACTCCTCAAGGTCCAATGACTGTATGTTATTTTCAGAGATAGACTGGCCCTGGCAGGTAAAATAGTCAAATATTCCATCTAAATGTGAATCCATTCTCAATTGCGATACATTTCTAGAAACATAAAACGCTGTACTTTCATATCAATTCAGAATAATTTGCCATCCAGGACCTATATAACAGGCGTGTCAGAGGAAAGCCCACGTGACTGGAGTATAGACTGTTCTCTCTGCTGCCGCACAATTCATAAAATCGCCACCGGACAATTTACATTGACCCCTCCACCACCCTCCATTTTGTGCACTGCTGCTACTCACTGGTTGTTTGTTACCTATGCATAGTCACTACACTCCCCTACCTTCATGTACAGATTACCTCAACTAGCCTGTACCCCCGCACACTGACTCGGTACCGGTGCCCCCTGTATATAGCCTCCACACTGACTCGCTACCGGTGCCCCCTGTATATAGCCTCCACACTGACTCGGTACCGGTGCCCCCTGTATATAACCTCCACACTGACTCGGTACCGATGCCCCCTGTATATAGCCTCCACACTGACTCAGTACCGGTGCCCCCTGTATATAGCCTCCACACTGACTCGCTACCGGTGCCCCCTGTATATAGCCTCCACACTGACTCAGTACCGGTGCCCCCTGTATATAACCTCCACACTGACTCAGTACCGATGCCCCCTGTATATAGCCTCCACACTGACTCAGTACCGGTGCCCCCTGTATATAGCCTCCACACTGACTCGCTACCGGTGCCCCCTGTATATAGCCTCCACACTGACTCAGTACCGGTGCCCCCTGTATATAGCCTCCACACTGACTCTGTACCGGTGCCCTCTGTATATAGCCTCCACACTGACTCGGTACCGGTGCCCCCTGTATATAGCCTCCACACTGACTCTGTACCGGTGCCCCCTGTATATAACCTCCACACTGACTCAGTACCGGTGCCCCCCTGTATATAGCCTCCACACTGACTCGGTACCGGTGCCCCCTGTATATAGCCTCCACACTGACTCAGTACCGGTGCCCCCTGTATATAGCCTCCACACTGACTCAGTACCGGTGCCCCCTGTATATAGCCTCCACATTGACTCAGTACCGGTGCCCCCTGTATATAGCCTCCACACTGACTCGGTACCGGTGCCCCCCTGTATATAGTCTCCACACTGACTCGGTACCGGTGCCCCCTGTATATAGCCTCCACACTGACTCGGTAGCGGTGCCCCCTGTATATAGCCTCCACACTGACTCAGTACCAGTGCCCCCTGTATATAGCCTCCACACTGACTTGGTACCGGTGCCCCCTGTATATAGCCTCCACACTGACTCGGTACCGGTGCCCCCTGTATATAGCCTCCACACTGACTCAGTACCGGTGCCCCCTGTATATAACCTCCACACTGACTCGGTACCGGTGCCCCCCTGTATATAACCTCCACACTGACTCGGTACCGGTGCCCCCTGTATATAACCTCCACACTGACTCGGTACCGGTGCCCCCCTGTATATAGCCTCCACACTGACTCAGTACCGGTGCCCCCTGTATATAGCCTCCACACTGACTCGGTACCGGTGCCCCCCTGTATATAGCCTCCACACTGACTCGGTACCGGTGCCCCCTGTATAAAGCCTCGTTATTGTTATTCTCATTGTGTTACTTTTTATTATTACTTTTTATTTTAGTCTACTTGGTAAACGTTTTCTTCTTCTTGAACTGCACTGTTGGTTAAGGGCTTGTAAGTAAAGCATTTCACTGTAAAGTCTAAGTTGGTGTCTTGACGGATTTGTAAAAAACGGTTTGTCATAAAACACTATACAGTGGGGAGAAGAAGTATTTGATACACTGACGATTTTGCAGGTTTTCCTACTTTTTAAGTGTTTAATTTGCATTTTATTGCATGACATAAGTATTTGATACATCAGAAAAGCAGAACTTAATATTTGGTACAGAAACCTTTGTTTGCAATTACAGAGATCATACGTTTCCTGTAGTTCTTGTCCAGGTTTGCACACACTGCAGCAGGGATTTTGGCCCACTCCTCCTCCATATAGACCTTCTCCAGATCCTTCAGGTTTTGGGGCTGTCGCTGGGCAATACGGACTCTCAGCTCCCTCCAAAGATTTTATATTGGGTTCAGGTCTGGAGACTGGCTCGGCCACTCCAGGACCTTGAGATGCTTCTTACGGAGCCACTCCTTAATTGCCCTGGCTGTGTGTTTCGGGTCGTTGTCATGCTGGAAGACCCAGCCATGACCCATCTTCAATGCTCTTACTGAGGGAAGGAGGTTGTTGGCCAAGATCTCGCGATACGTGGCCCCATCCATCCTCCCCTCAATACGGTGCAGTCGTCCTGTCCCCTTTGCAGAAAAGCATCCCCAAAGAATGATGTTTCCACCTCCATGCTTCACGGTTGGGATGGTGTTCTTGGGGTTGTACTCATCCTTCTTCTTCCTCCAAACATGGCGAGTGGAGTTTAGACCAAAAAGCTCTATTTTTGTCTCATCAGACCACATGACCTTCTCCCATTCCTCCTCTGGATCATCCAGATGGTCATTGGCAAACTTCAGACGGGCCTGGACATGCGCTGGGCTTGAGCAGGGGGACCTTCTGTGCGCTGCAGGATTTTAATCCATGACTGCGTAGTGTGTTATTAATGGTTTTCTTTGTGACTGTGGTCCCAGCTCTCTTCAGGTAATTGACCAGGTCCTGCTGTGTAGTTCTGGGCTGATCCCTCACCTTCCTCATGATCATTGATGCCCCACGAGGTGAGATCTTACATGGAGCCCCAGACAGAGGGTGATTGACCGTCATCTTGAACTTCTTCCATTTTCTAATAATTGCGCCAACAGTTGTTGCCTTCTCACCAAGCTGCTTGCCTATTGTCCTGTAGCCCATCCCAGCCTTGTGCAGGTCTACAATTTTATCACTGATGTCCTTACACAGCTCTCTGGTCCTGGCCATTGTGGAGAGGTTGGAGTCTGTTTGATTGAGTGTGTGGACAGGTGTTTTTTTGTAAAGGTAACGAGTTCAAACAGGTGCAGTTAATACAGGTAATGAGTGGAGAACAGGAGGGCTTCTTAAAGAAAAACTAACAGGTCTGTGAGAGCCGGAATTCTTACTGGTTGGTAGGTGATCAAATACTTATGTCATGCAATAAAATGCAAATTAATTACTTAATCATACAACGTGATTTTCTGGATTTTTGTTTTAGATTCCTTCACTCACGGTTGAAGTGTACCTATGATAAAAATTACAGACCTCTACATGCTCTGTAAGTAGGAAAACCTGCAAAATCGTCAGTGTATCAAATACTTGTTCTCCCCACTGTATATATTTAAAAAAAATGTTGCTGACACCCCTCCCCAGAGGTGTCTCATTATTGGGATTCATTGCTGATTCCTACCTGTAGCTCACTATGAGGTGTCTAGTGATAAAGGTTAAGGCAGGGCTTTCGACTCTGTCAATCACCACATTCTTATCGGCAGACTCAACAACCTTGGTTTCTCAAATGACTGCCTCGCCTGCTTCACCAACTACTTCTCAGACAGAGTTCAGTGTGTCAAATCGGAGGGCCTGTTGTCCAGACCTCTGGCAGTCTCTATGGGGGTGCCACAGGGTTCAATTCTCGGGCCGACTCTTTTCTCTGTATATATCAATGATGTCGCTCTTGCTGCGGGTGATTCTCTGATCCACCTCGACGCAGACGACACCATTCTGTATACATCTGGCCCTTCTTTGGAAACTGTGTTAACAAACCTCCAAATGAGCTTCAATGCCATACAACTCTCCTTCCGTGGCCTCCAACTGCTCTTAAACGCTAGTAAAACTAAATGCATGCTCTTCAACCGATCGCTGCCAGCATCCGCCCGACTAGCATCACTACTCTGGACGGTTCTGACTTAGAATATGTGGACAACTACAAATACCTAGGTGTCTGGTTAGACTGTAAACTCTCCTTCCAGACTCACATTAAACATCTCCAATCCCAAATTAAATCTAGAATATGCTTCCTATTTCACAACAAAAACTCCTACACTCACGCTGCCAAACATACCCTTGTAAAACTGACTATCCTACCGATCCTTGACTTCGGTGATGTCATTTACAAAATAGCCTCCAACACTCTACTCAGCGAACTGGATGCAGTCCATCACAGTGTCATCCATTTTGTCACCAAAGCCCCATATACCACCCACCACTGTGACCTGTATGCTCTCGTTGGCTGGTCCTCGCTACATATTCATCGCTAAACCCACTGGCTCCAGGTCATCTATAAGTCTTTGCTAGGTAACGCTCCGCCTTAACTCAGCTCACTGGTCACCATAGCAACACCCACCCATAGCATGGCCTGTTTATTGCCTTACCTCCTTACTCCATCACACTGTATATAGATTTTTATATTGTGTTATTGACTGTACTTTTGTTTATCCCATGTGTAACTCTGTGTTGTTTTTTTGTCGCACTGCTTTGCTTTATCTTGGTCAGGTGGCAGTTTCGAATGAGAACTTGTTCTCAACTGGACACCTGGTTAAATAAAGGTGGGGGAAAAATGTAATTAAAAATACATTTAAAAAATCATAACTTTATTGACAACACCCAAATAGATACTGTCATTAATGCGATTCTTCAATAATTAAACATATTTCTTAATACTGTAGCAAACATTATATTACACAGGACATTCAAACGAGCCTTACAATTATAATCCAAAGTAGTGTGAAATGCACTCATAAGCAACCTGTAAATGGAGGTTACTCCCCTGAGTTTTCCCCCATTCACATTCAGAAAAAACTGAAAAACTAAAATCTTTGCTCAACATTTTTGCTCTAATCAGATATAGTACATCCATAACTATCGGTTTCCTCATTACCAGATATACTACATCCATAACTAGTGGTTTCCTCATTACCAGATATACTACATCCATAACTATCGGTTTCCTCATTAGCGGGGAGGAGTTTCTACAACCAAATTGTATGTTCATCGCCCTCGTTCCTCAATTTTAGGAAACACAGAAAGGGCCCTATATTGGAGACCAAAAGTTGTCAGGCACACTGCTTAGAGTTTCAACAACATGAATAACTTGTTTCTAGCCTACAATCATCGATGTTACTACTAATGTGAAAACAAGACAATATATGACTATTCTTGCTCAATTTAAGACAATTGTCAAATAATTTTAACATTCATTACAGACGTCAATTGTTGTACAACATCATGGCTACACTGTTGGCATCACCTTTTACAGTGGATTTCCACTGTTGTTGGCCTTTAATCATCTGACTTTGTTGTTCACACAGGAGAGATACGGGACTATCGTGGATCCTCTGGGGAGCCTCAACAACCTCATGATGCTGAAGAGGCAGTGAAGAGTCTCTCCAGATCAGAACACATCAATAAACACCTGCAGAGATCCACAGGGAAGAGAACTCACTGCTGCTCTGACTGTGGGAAGAGATTCTCCTCCTCATCAGGCATTAAAACTCATCAAATGATCCACACAGGAGAGAAACCTTATAGCTGTGATCAATGTGGGAAGAGTTTTATTAGATCTGGCCATCTGACTTTACACCAGAGAATACACACAGGAGATAAACCTTATAGCTGTGATCAATGTGGGAAGAGTTTTAGTCAATCTAGCTCTCTGACAGTGCACCAGAGAACACACACAGGAGAGAAACCATATAGCTGTGATCAATGTGGGAAGAGTTTTTGTCAATCTAGCTCTCTGACAGTGCACCAGAGAAGACACACAGGAGATAAACCTTATGGCTGTGGTCAATGTGGGAAAAGTTTTTGTCAATCTAGCTCTCTGACAGTGCACCAGAGAACACACACAGGAGAGAAATTGTATAGCTGTGTTCAATGTGGGAAGAGTTTTGGTCATTCTGCCTCTCTGACTCAACACCAGAGAATACACACAGGAGAGAAACCTTACAGCTGTGATCAATGTGGGAAGAGTTATGGGCAATCTAGCCATCTGACTCTACACAAGAGAACACACACAGGAGAGAAACCTCATAGCTGTGATCAATGTGGGAAGAGATACTCTAGTAAAATATCTCTGATCAAACATCAGAAAATACATGGAGTTGTTTCATGATATCAATGAATAAATGTCACAATGTAGAATGTTGTAGTAGGAGTATTTTAATGATGTCACAATGTAGAATGTTTTAACATTGTAGTAGGAGTATTTTAATGATGTCACAATGTAGAACACTAAACGTTTGTTCCCTGTTCTATTGATTTCAGCATGATATGGATATTAGCCTCAGGGGGAAAATCCAGGCTCTGAATTGGAAGAGTACTATTTATGTGATTTAACAAAATTGTCAACTGGAAACAGGGCAGCAAAGTTTGTCTCCAGAGCGTTTTAGAGGATATTACTATTGAACTATGAACCCCTTTAATAACCAGACCTTCATACAAACTTGCTCTGGTCTGAATTCTTGACGGAGTCACAACGGGCGGCCTAAGCGGCATCTAGTCCATCTGCTGACTGGACGCAGGTGAGGAAAGGTGAGGAAAATGTAAATTTTTTTTCAGACAACAAGTTAAAGTGTAGGAAGCATAAGTTTTTACTCAACAGTGTAACAACACAGTGTGGTTAAAGACTTAGTAACTGAGTTGTAAGTACAAACAGTTATGTTTTTGTTTTAAATTTACAAAATTAAAATTACTAATTTACATTTCAAATGTTTCCTTCACTCAAGTATTACAACTGTTTTTCTAGGGGTGTAGGGTGGAAGCTGTCTCTGTGTAACAGGGAATTCCTGTCCGTCGGCTTCCTGTATAGGTCTGTGCTAAAGCCACTCTTCTCCCTCTTAATCAAAATGTCCAGATAACTTATTTCATGCGCATCAAAGGTGAGGGTGATTTTCAGATGTTCACTGCTTGTATTGATGAAGGAGTGGAATCGATGAAGTTCCTCTGCTGTCCCCTGGAATAGAAGGAACACGTCATCAATGAAGACTTTTACAGAGCCTGATGAGGTGCTAGAATGGATTGTTAGGGCTGACAATCACATTCTTCTCTAACAACCCCACATACAGATAGGGATAATTAGAGTATATTTTTAAACTACAATGACCATAATGCACTGTGTGCCTACTTGTCTTGTCTGTTTATTTTACACCTGCTATGTAAAAGAGACAGAAGAATGTATGGTGGTCAATGCTATCCGGGATCCTTGGGACATCCCTACCCTAAACCCTACCTTAACCATTTTAAATGTCAACTTCAATTGGCTAGAGACGTCCCAAGGATGTATCTCTACCTGAACATACATGCTCTAAGTGTTTGATAGTTTGTATTCAGCAGTCATAAAGACATATTTACTTTAATGAACTACGAAAATAGTGATTTTGTCAGACAGCATAGACAGCAGCTCTACACTTTATTGACTGACTGATCCATTCATCCTTCCATCCCTCCTCAGCCTTCCTCTCCTCTGAAGACCCAGTGAGGGTGGAGCTCAGTCAGAGAGCTGTTGAGGGACTGGTTAGGAAGAACACTTCTACAGCCAGAGAGGTGAGAGGTCACACATGGTTTAGATGGTAAATATTTATGTCCTCTTAGTGGTTCATCACGTCAGCAAAAGGGAATATGTCCCATCTGTGTTTATTTACATTAGTGCAAATTGTCCACTGATATTGGTGTAATTTCTCACCCCTTTTGGCTGTATGAAAGTTAATTTCCTCTCAGACACACACATTTGTTCTTTGTTATTATTAAGGTCATTTGTGTCAAATGTACTTTTCCCCACTCATTCACCCCACCTCTTTACGTTGCTTATTTATATTCAGTGAACTGACTGCATCCAGACTATGTCAAAGGCCCATCCTGGTAGATCTGAACCGAATGCAGCTTGGAGTGATCAGATGACAGAAGTCACATTTAGGTGCCAGGTGTAACTGAGGCCATAGATGTTCCAAATACATTACTTTTAATGTTTTATATAATATTACGAAATGCGTTTATTTCTGTGTTGCAGGGGCAGTGAAGAAATGGAACAGCAAGGCCACAGAACATGACATAAGCAGAGCTGGGGGAGACCACCTCAAGCCCCTGGTAGAGCCGGGGGTGGTGTTTACCACTCCACCAGCAGAGCTGTGGGAGACCACCTCAAGCCCCTGGTAGAGCCGGGGGTGGTGTTTACCACTCCATCAGCAGAGCTGTGGGAGACCACCTCAAGCCCCTGGGAGAGCCGGGGGTGGTGTTTACCACTCCATCAGCAGAGCTGTGGGAGACCACCTCAAGCCCCTGGTAGAGCCGGGGGTGGTGTTTACCACTCCACCAGCAGAGCTGTGGGAGACCACCTCAAGCCCCTGGTAGAGCCGGGGGTGGTGTTTACCACTCCACCAGCAGAGCTGTGGGAAACCACCTCAAGCCCCTGGTAGAGCCGGGGGTGGTGTTTACCACTCCACCACGCCTTCAGCAGGCTGGAAAAGTGGGATTGATCTGTTTGATCCATTTGTTTGTTTAATAGTTGAATCCTTTGATGTTTTACTGATTTCAACATGTTTCATTTTCAACAAATGCACTGGGTTGGTTAAAAAGGTGATACTAAAATTACATACCATGAACTATATTAACATAGTGGAAGATAAACTGAATTGAAAAGTAAACCACTACTACTATTTTTGATATACTTCATTTATACTGTTTTTCATACTAAGATGGACCAAGATATATATTTTTTGTCAAAAAAAATGTTAAGTGTATTTAACTAGGGAAGAACAATATCTTATTTAAATGATGGTCTACAGGGGAACAGTGGGTTAACTGCCTTGTTCAGGGGCAAAACGACAGATTTTTACCTTGTCAGCTTAGGGATTCGATCCAGCAAATTTTCAGTTACTGGCCCTACGCTCTAACCACTAGGCTACCTGCTGCCCCAAATATGTGTTGCTTTTGCAAGAGTCTGTTGATTGGTCGGTCATTGGGTTCATTCGTTTCGCAATGTGTTCAAATCAAGCTTTATTTATTCATCAAATTTCAGGCATGGCTTCACAGAAATAAAAAAATTACAAAATCTCACATTTACTACACAACAAACATAAGGGTAAAAACAAATTAAATAGAAGACTAATGAGCATTTTAAGAAAATTACATTTGATTAAAATATTAACAATATGATGTTTTACTCCATTGTTTGTTGTAACGTTCCCCAGCAAGAAAACATAAATGTCCCTTAAATATCAAAGAGTCACTGACAACAACAAGTAAACAGGTGGGGTTTTAGGAGGGGTTCTGAAAGACACTATGGGGGTGTCCACTGAAAGTTGACTAGTAACAACAACTGGGACCTAAAAGACACCCACCATGAGACCCACTAAATCTGCCCAAGAAGAGGCAAACAAAAGAAAAACCCACAACTAACTTAAAGACAGGAAGCAAACAGAAAAGGTGTTGACTCTCCACATCTATCAAGACAACTGGAGCACTGGGCCAGACACTCTTAAATAGAACGTGGACCAGCTCAGGTGAAACACCTTCCCACTCACTAGATGGACAAGCCAGCACAGGTGTAACACATACTGACTAATGAGGTGACACCAATCAGTGCGTCCTACTTGCTAACGAGCTAGACTTGCTAATGTCCAACCTCAAAACATAAATGGAAAAACCAAAGACTGTAACACCTTCCCCTTAAGACAAAAGATAACAAATATATCCTACATTTATGACTCAATTTATTAGGATTGTTAATAAAATAGATTATAGACCGATTTATTATACTGTGTCCATGTGTATAAGCTGCGAGTACGTTGAAATTAAATAGTTTTCTTTTACACTTTCAACTAAAACCAAACTTATATTGTATGTCGGGCATAGTCTTATTTTCAACGACATTTTGCTAGGTGGGATATCCCCAATGTCACAGTTTAAACGTGTCCAAATCAATAGTCCAAATGCAGAAACAGTTTGTGGTAAATTGAAAACCTAAATGTACTAAATGTACTATATACACAAACATCTGCCACAATAATCATATTACTTAAACAAGCACCTTATAAACTGCACAAGCACCAGAAACACTGTTGTTTTGACAAGTAGCAATAAATCACTGATATCGATTAGGGGGGAAATCAGGTTGTAGGTGCTGTTGAAACTAACAACTAAAAAAACACATGGAAATGGGAGATATCTTTTAGCTCACTGATTAGAGGACAACCTGCAGAAGACAGTCAGCTACATATTGGAGTGATGCATTTAAATGTAGGGGTCCCCAGAACTAAGTGATGCATTTAAATGTAGGGGTCCCCAGAACTAAGTGATGCATTTAAATGTAGGGGTCGCTAAACAAAGGAACGCAACACAACACTCTCTTCTCTGTATACATCAATGATGTTGCTCTTGCTGCAGGCGATTCCCTGATCCACCTCTATGCAGATGACACCATTCTGTATACTTCTGGCCCTTCCTTGGACATTGTGCTAACTAACCTCCAAACGAGCTTCAATGCCATACAACACTCCTTACGTGGCCTCCAACTGCTACCAAATGCTCTCTATGCTCTTCAACCGTTCGCTGCCTGCACCCCCCGTCCAGCATCACCACCCTGGACGGTTCCGACTTAGAATATGTGGACAACTATAAATACCTAGGTGTCTGGCTAGACTGTAAACTCTCCTTCCAGACTCACATCTCCAATCCAAAATCAAATCTAGATTTGGCTTTCTATTTCCCAACAAAGCCTCCTTCACTCACGCCACCAAACTTACCCTCGTAAAACTGACTATCCTACCGATCCTCGACTTCAGCGATGTCATCTACAAAATAGCTTCCAACACTCTACTCAGCAAACTGGATGCAGTCTATCACAGTGCCATCCGTTTTGTTAACAAATCACCTTATACCACCCACCACTGCGACTTGTATGCTCTAGTCGGCTGGCCCTCGCTACATATTTGTCGCCAGACCCACTGGCTCCAGGTCATCTATAAGTCTATGCTAGGTAAAGCTCCACCTTATCTCAGTTCACTGGTCACGATAACAACACCCACCCGTAGCACACGTTCCAGCAGGTATATCTCACTGATCATCCAAAAAGCCAACACCTCATTTGGCCACCTCTCCTTCCAGTTCTCTGCTGCCAGTGACTGGAACGAATTGCAAAAAATTGCTGAAGTTGGAGACCTATATTTCCCTCACCAACTTTAAAAATCAGCTATCTGAGCAGCTTACCGATCGCTGCAGCTGTACATAGTCCATCTGTAAATAACCCACCCAGTCCACCTACCTCATCCCCATACTGTTTTTATTTGATTTACTTTTCTGCTCTTTTGCACACCAGTATCTCTACTTGCACATCATCATCTGCTCATTTATCACTCCAGTGTTAATCTGCTAAATTGTAATTCTTCACTACTATGGACTATTCATTGCTTACCTCCTCATGCCTTTTGCACACACTGTATATAGACTTTCTTTTTTTCTACTGTCATTGACTTGCTTATTGTGTTATTGGCTTGTTTATTGTATGTTATTCCATGTGTAACTCTATGTTGTTGTCTGTGTCACACTGCTTTGCTTTATCTTGGCCAGGTCGCAGTTGCAAATGAGAACTTGTTCTCAACTAGCCTACCTGGTTAAACTATCATTATGACATCATGGTCACCTGGTTAAACTATCATTATGACATCATGGCCACCTGGTTAAACTATCATTATGACATCATGGTCACCTGGTTAAACTATCATTATGACATCATGGCCTACCTGGTGAAATAAAAAAATAAAAAAACATTTGTCATCACTCATCAATATCATGTTGAAATCAATTGTGCCAAGAGGAGGGAGATGAGGTTGCACGTCCTGTTAAAACTAACAGCTCAAAAACCACACGTAATCTGGGAATAATGTGTACTAGCTACATTTGCTAATCTAGGAATAATGTGTACATCACTGGTTAGAGGACAATTTGTAGAAAACAGCTAGCTACATTTTGAAGTGTCGCATTTTCATTCAAGTGGGTCACCAACATGGTAAGTGTAACACAGCTCTTTTTGTGTTAGTCACTTTTTGTTAAATCACACAAATAGTACTCTTCCAAATCAGAGCCTGGATTTCCCCCCAGAGGCTAATATCCAAATCATGCTGAAATCAATTGAATGTGGCAAACGTTTAGGGTTCTACATTGTGAAATTCCTTAAAATACTCCAACTAAAATGTTAAAAACATTCTACATTGTGACATTATTTCATTGATATCACGAAACAATTCCTTCATGTATGTATTTTCTGATGTTTGATCAGAGATCTTTTATCAGAGTATCTCTGGTCACACAGATCACAGTGATAAGAATTCTCTCCTGTGTGTGTTCTCTGGTGTAGAGTCAGAGTGCCAGATGTAGTACATCTCTTCCCACATTGATCACAGCTATAAGGTTTCTCTCCTGTGTGTGTTCTATGGTGTAAAGTCAGAGTGCCAGATGTAGTACATCTCTTCCCACATTGATCACAGCTATAAGGTTTCTCTCCTGTGTGTGTTCTCTGGTGCACTGTCAGCTCTCCAGATCGACCAAAATTCTTCCCACATTGATCACAGCTATAAGGTTTCTCTCCTGTGTGTGTTCTCTGGTGTTGAGTCAGATGGCCAGAATGACCAAAACTCTTCCCACATTGATCACAGCTGTAAGGCTTCTCTCCTGTATATATTCTCTGGTGTTGAGTCAGCTGTCCAGATTGACTAAAACTCTTCCCACATTGACCACAGCTATAAGGTTTCTCTCCTGTGTGTGTTCTCTGGTGCAGAGTCAGAGCTCCAGATGTAGAAAAACTCTTCCCACATTGACCACAGCTACAAGATTTCTCCCCTGTGTGTGTTCTCTGATGAATTTTAATGCCTGATGAGATGAATCTCTTTCCACAGTCAGAGCGGCAGTGAGTTCTCTTCCCTGTGGAACTCTGCTGGTGTTTATTGAGGAGTTCTGATCTGGAGAGACTCTTCTCTGCCTTTTTAGCATCATGAGGTTGTTGAGGCTCCCCAGAGGATCCAGGACAGTCACGTCTCTTTCCTGTGTGAATGACAAAGTCATACAGATGGTTAAAGGCCCACAACAGCAGAAATCCATTGTAAAAGGTGATGCCAACAGCGTAGCCATGATGTTGTACAACAATTGACGTCTGTAATGAATGTAATGATTTGACATTTGTCTTAAAAGGAGCAAGAATAGTCATATATTGTCTTGTTTTCACATTAGTAGTAACATCTAAGATTGTAGACTAGAAATAAGTTATTCATGTTGTTGAAACTCTAAGCAGTGTGCCAGACGACTTTTGGTCTCCAATATAGGCCCCTTCCTGTGTTTGATACAATTGCAGCAGGAGGGCAAAGCACAATTTGATTACTAGTTATGGATGTAGTATATCTGGTAATGAGGAAACCACTAGTTATGGATGTAGTATATCTGGTAATGAGGAAACCACTAGTTATGGATGTAGTATATCTGGTAATGAGGAAACCACTAGTTATGGATGTAGTATATCTGGTAATGAGGAAACCACTAGTTATGGATGTAGTATATCTGCTAATGAGGAAACCACTAGTTATGGATGTAGTATATCTGCTAATGAGGAAACCACTAGTTATGGATGTATATCTGCCTGGAGCAAAAATGGTGAGCGAAGATTTTAGTTTTCACAATGTATTCTGAATATTACAGTAGGACCCATAATGTCACCTATAACAATAACATAGACCTACTGTAGGACCCATAACTTCACCTAACAATAACATAGACCTACTGTAGAACCCATAACTTCACATATCAACAACTAACTCTGTGTGTTGTATGTGTCGAACTGCTTTGCTTTATCTTGGCCAGGTCACAGTTCTAAATGAGAACTTGTTCTCAACTTGCCTACCTGGTTAAATAAAGGTGAAATAAATAAATTAAATAGATCAGCAACGGTGGCTTGCAAACAGTGGATAGTAAGTAGCCCACCTTTGGAATAACTATGTATAGTTATAACTGTAGTATCCTGTATAACTGTAGTATCCTGTATAACTATGTATAGTTATAACTGTAGTATCCAGTATAGTCTGGGAGGAGGTGAAACCACTCAGGCTTATTTGATGTGATCTAATGTTTTGATCATCTAGTTTTCTTTACAAGCATTCAGTCACCAAAGGGGGTTCGGTCATTCCTTTGTTTATATACTGTCTCATTGACAAAATATTTTGGATTATTAGTTTACAGCTTTTGTCTCGACCCAGTACACAGTAAACGTACCGAGGTTCTAATGTTGCCAAGGAGACACATTTATTTATTTAGTTTGGAGGGTTGGGGGTCTGACATCCAGGCGACACATTTTATTATTTATTTACAGTTTGGAGGGTTGGGGGTCTGACATCCAGGATACACATTTATTTATTTATTTACAGTTTGGAGGGTTTGGGGTCTGACATCCAGGATACACATTTTATTATTTATTTACAGTTTGGAGGGTTGGGGGTCTGACATCCAGGAGACACATTTTATTATTTATTTACAGTTTGGAGGGTTGGGGGTCTGACATTCAGGATACACATTTTATTATTTATTTACAGTTTGGAGGGTTGGGGGTCTGACATCCAGGCTACACATTTTATTATTTATTTACAGTTTGGAGGTCTGACATTCAGGATACACATTTTATTATTTATTTACAGTTTGGAGGGTTGGGGGTCTGACATCCAGGGACACATTTTATTATTTATTTACAGTTTGGAGGGTTGGGGGTCTGACATCCAGGACACACATTGTATTATTTATTTACAGTTTGGAGGGTTCGGGGTCTGACATCCAGGATACACATTTTAGTTCTAATGGTGCCGTTCTGTTATTCTTTTCAGCTTCTTTTTCCAAGCATCTTACATTACTCTGAGACAAGTTATCCTGGGATCTAACATTACTCTGAGACTAGTTATCCTGGGATCTAACATTACTCTGAGACTAGTTATCCTGGGATCTTACATTACTCTGAGACTAGTTATCCTGGGATCTTACATTACTCTGAGACTAGTTATCCTGGCATCTTACATTACTCTGAGACTAGTTATCCTGGGATCTTACATTACTCTGAGACTAGTTATCCTGAGATCGTACATTACTCCGAGACTAGTTATCCTGAGATCTTACATTACTCTGAGACTAGTTATCCTGGGGAATAGTTTCAATACATTGCAAAAAACCTAAACCTGTTTTTGCTTTGGCATTATGGGGTATTGTGATGTCATTATGGGGTATTGTGATGTCATTATGGGGTATTGTGATACATTTTAGAATAAAGGGATGCACCGATATTACATTTTTGGCCAATACCGATATCCAATATTTTCCTTGCCCCAAAAAACGATACCGATAACCGGTATTTAAAATTTTAGAGGCCTTTAAAGCATTCTAGTACAGCATTCTAATAGTTAACACACACACGGATGCAGCGGTCTAAGCCACTGCATCTCAGTGCAAGAGGTGTCACTACAGTCCCTGGTTCGAATCCGGGCTGTATCACATCCGGCCGTGATTGGGAGTTCCACAGTAGTTGTCTGTTATTGGTGTAGAGAGGAGGACAAAGGAGAGGGATCCCACATGTGGATAGGAAGATACAAATTATCATTATTACTGGAAAATATGCATTTAAATTCCAGGAATTTTATAACTTTAGCTTTCTAGGTCAGTAGGTTACAGTAGGTTGTAACTCTAGGTCAAGCCAGTAGGCTACAGTAGGTTGTATCTCTCTAGGTCATGCCAGTAGGCTACAGTAGGTTGTAACTCTCTAGGTCATGCCAGTAGGTTACAGTAGGTTGTATCTCTCTAGGTCATGCCAGTAGGTTACAGTAGGTTGTAACTCTCTAGGTCATGCCAGTAGGCTACAGTAGGTTGTAACTCTCTAGGTCATGCCAGTAGGCTACAGTAGGTTGTATCTCTCTAGGTCATGCCAGTAGGCTACAGTAGGTTGTAACTCTCTAGGTCATGCCAGTAGGCTACAGTAGGTTGTATCTCTCTGGGTCATGCCAGTCGGTTACAGTAGGTTGTATCTCTCTAGGTCATGCCAGTAGGTTACAGTAGGTTGTATCTCTCTAGGTCATCCCAGTAGGCTACAGTAGGTTGTAACTCTCTAGGTCATGCCAGTAGGCTACAGTAGGTTGTACCTCTCTAGGTCATGCCAGTAGGCTACAGTAGGTTGTAACTCTCTAGGTCATGCCAGTAGGCTACAGTAGGTTGTATCTCTCCAGGTCATGCCAGTAGGTTACAGTAGGTTGTAACTCTCTAGGTCATGCCAGTAGGTTACAGTAGGTTGTATCCAAGTAGAAACAATTATCAACGCAACGTGGAAAGTGTCGAATTTGGTCAACAACAAAATTAATGGCTTATTTGCTTCGTGAGGTTTACTTGATCCAACAGAAGTTTCGTAATGCTTAACTTGTTATGTGGACAAGTGACATACCGACAACTTTGATAAAAACACTATAGGAGTTGTCTCCAGATCGCTATGCATATTCATGCTAGTAGCTTAGCATCTCTCTCCATTGAATACAGGCGGTGCATATTCATGCTAGTAGCTTAGCATCTCTCTCCATTGAATACAGGCGGTGCATATTCATGCTAGTAGCTTAGCATCTCTCTCCATTGAATACAGGCGGTGCATATTAATGCTAATAGCTTAGCATCTCTCTCCATTGAATACATGCGGTTGACGACAAAAACCCTCATAGAATATAAACAATAGATTACAATAATAAGATGTATCCACCAATCCAAAGAAAGGATAGGCGGGAGCTAGACAACCCACAGTGAAGCTTTGTGGGCAACTACTCCCCTTGTGAGGGCGGAGAGACATCTTGTCAGTATATCCATAATCATTGGTGTAGCCAACCCAACTCTCACATGGCACTATTGGGGGGCACGGTGTGTAGTAAAACATCACTACATGAAAATCACTACATGCAGTGCCCCCCAGTCTGCAGTCAGCAGATCGACCCTTCTCAAATATATATGTTAAGTCACTTTTTGGAAACGGAACGGAGAAAACAAGGGGTAGCTTGCTCCAGTCGTCTGATTCTAGACATATCAGTCATCATCCTGGGCCCTCCGTTGAAGAGGTATTGACGAGCCAACTCCGAATAACCAAAGTTAAAAACACATTTAAGGCGGTACTTACTGGTGTTAATCAGATCTCCTATCTCCACCTCTTCATCTTTCAATGTGACAGTTATCTCTTCCTTCTTCACTCCAAAAACTGCATCCTCCTCTTTCTCTTCCGCCTCTTCTTTTACTGTAACATCCTCCTCCTCTTTCACTCTGAACGCGTCTTCCTCTTCTTTCACCGAAACGTCTATCTCTTCTTCTTTCACTGTAACAGCCTCACCCTCTACTTCTTGTTTTACTGTGATATCTTCTTCTCCCTCCTCCTCTTTCACGACAATGTTCAGCCCCAGAGCTTCTTTCTCCGTCCAGCAGACCTCCTCTTCTTCAACGAGAGGGGAGAAGTTTAGGGAGCTCATGTTCAGGGATGTTAGCTAGCTAGCTATCATTAGCGACTAGGCTAGTGCTAATTTATCCAGCCAGCTACTATAACTGACAAATAAAAAATAACGTAATATTATATTAAATAGGTTAACAAGTAGATACGACCTAAGTGTGTCTAAAACACAGTAGCTAATATACACCGAAAGCGTATAAATAGCTTGAATCTTTCGGCTATGTTGGCTAGCAAGCTACCGAGGTGGTTGACGAGCTGTTTATGAAGAACCGTCCACTAGATTATACGTCACGCTGGCAGCGTCGCCTGAAAGACGCACATCGCCGTCTGCTGACTGGAGGGGAAACGCAGTTGAGGATCAGATTTTATTTTCAGACAAAGATTATTGTAAATGGATTTAATGAAATAATACTATTATATTGAGACATACAAAGACAGGAATGTGTTGATTGATTAGTGTGAATAAAAAATGTTTACTACAGCACATTTAAGGCAGTTTCATTAAGTCAAACTAAATCTAAATAATTAGCAAACTACTGTAGGTCTATACTGCTCCTACATGGTCTAACAATGCATCATGCAGATGTATATAATGAACAGACGAGGTCCATACTGCTCCAACATGGTGTAACAATACATCATGTAGATGTATATAATGAACAGACGAGGTCTATACTGCTCCTACATGTTGTAACAATACATCATGTAGATGTATATAATGAACAGACTAGGTCCATACTGCTCCAACATGGTGTGACAATACGTCATGTAGATGTACACTACCATTCAAAAGTTTGGGGTCACTTGTTTTTGAAACAAAATCAAATTTTTCAATTTATTTACCTGTTTTTGCTTTGTCATTATGGGGTAATGTGATGTCATTATGGGGTATTGTGATGTCATTATGGGGTATTGTGATGTCATTATTGGTTATTGTGTGTAGATTGATGAGGGGAAAAAATGATTTAATCCATTTTAGGATAAGGCTGTAACGTAACAAAATGTGGAAAAGGTGAAGGGGTCTGAATAATATCCGACTGCACTGTATATATAGGGGCAGTAGTTAGTGACATCACTTCATGAAACAGGAGGTACAAATATATAACATAGGTTCACAATATCAACATTCACTGTATCAAAATATATGACCAAGCTGGAAGTGTAAACGCCAGCCCAGCCACAATCCTAGAGGTTCACTGATGATCAACCTCCTCCTTCATATCTGACTCCTGATGATCAACCTCCTCCTTCACATCTGACTCCTGATGATCAACCTCCCCCTTCACATCTGACTCCTGATGATCAACCTCCTCCTTCACATCTGACTCCTGATGATCAACCTCCTCCTTCACATCTGACTCCTGATGATCAACCTCCCCCTTCACATCTGACTCCTGATGATCAACCTCCCCCTTCACATCTGACTCCTGATGATCAACCTCCTCCTTCACATCTGACTCCTGATGATCAACCTCCTCCTTCACATCTGACTCCTGATGATCAACCTCCTCCTTCACATCTGACTCCTGATGATCAACCTCCTCCTTCACATCTGACTCCAGTGATCAATACAGAGAGTCTTCTTTTTTGGGGGATCCTGATGGACGACGTCATCCAATAGGCCCGTCATCACAATCACCTCCCACAAGTTAATTGTCATTCAGGTTATCAATGGGAAGAACATTAGCAATATGTCCTGTCTGGTAACTTGTCTCGTTCAAAGGATTTACATTGGCAGGTGCACAGGGAGAAATACCATTTAAAAAACTCAGCTGATTTCAAACTGAGGAAAAACTTTTATAAGTCTTTAACTGTATCAAAGTCTGTGGCCTATGATGTTGGGACAAATGATAGTCCCTTATTATTAACGAGACAAAATCCACAAATTCTACAGCACAACGGCAGAGTCATGTCTTCAGTGTAAAACTAACAATGACTCAATAATCCTTCTGGGAATGTTATGATGTCATAAAGTTATGGGCGGAGTTCGAAAGTTGTCTGTCAGAAGTACAGTTATACAATGTTAAATTACTTTTAGTCTGTCTGTCTGTATGTTTCAAAACATGGCATTTGAGGGTGCAGTGAGATACCCCAGAGTTGGACGATACTTTTCTCATCAATCATCTTAAATATTATACTTAATTAAACCTGGAAATCAACCAATCCTCTGTTGTTAATTCAATAGAAAGGTCAAATGCTTTATTATCTAAAAGTTGTAAGTGAGTTGGCAACGGAGAGGGAAAAAATGGTGCTGATGAATGCTCTGGGTGTGTTCTAGTGGGTCTGGGCAGGTGTGATGTAGTTAATGGAGATGGAGGTGTGTTCTAGTGGGTCTGGACAGGTGTGATGTAGTTAATGGAGATGGAGGTGTGTTCTAGTGGGTCTGGGCAGGTGTGATGTAGTTAATGGAGATGGAGGTGTGTTCTAGTGGGTCTGGGCAGGTGTGATGTAGTTAATGACGATGGGGGTGTGTTCTAGTGGGTCAGGTGTGATGAAGTTAATGGAGATGGAGGTGTGTTCTAGTGGGTCTGGACAGGTGTGACGTAGTTAATGGAGATGGTGGTGTGTTCTAGTGGGTCTGGGCTGGTGTGATGTAGTTAATGTTTCTATGATGTTGTTTGTATGTGTATGTTTTGTATTGTTTATATAATATCAAATAAAATATTAAAACATTTCCAATGCAAAATAACACCTCACAGTTCTATTTTTGGAATTACTACATTAAACCAATCAGAATTTAGAAGAATGCCAAAGTCAGGTGTGAAGTAATATGGAGGACCAGCCTATTCCCTATGATGTAAACTACAACAGAAATAACTTAAAATGTATAACTTTAAATTAAACCAATAATTTGCACTCATGACTTGAGTGATTAAAGTAAACCACAGTTTTGTAAATACATAATGCCATCTAACCAAATATCAAAGAATGTTAGCTATATGCAGTTATCTTAGCCAGCCAGCTAACGTTAGCTATATGCAGTTATCTTAGCCAGCCAGCTAACATTAGCTATATGCAGTTATCTTATCCAGCCAGCTAACATGACCTATATGCAGTTATCTTAGCCAGCCAGCTAACATTACCTATATGCAGTTATCTTAGCCAGCCAGCTAACATTAGCTATATGCAGTTATCTTAGCTAGCCAGCTAACATTAGCTATATGCAGTTATCTTAGCCAGCCAGCTAACATTACCTATATGCTGTTATATTAGCCAGCCAGCTAACATTAGCTATATGCAGTTATCTATATGCAGTTAGCCAATGTTGATAATTCGTTTTACTTGAGACAGGAGACCAAGTGGAGACATAGGACGAGGTGGATAATTTTATAATAAGGCAGGTTTATTCAAGTGTAAAAATATTATGCAAAGCGTGCAGCACGGCTCTTTCTATCTGATCCGTATGGGGTCGTCAGGAAAAGAGAGAGTTTCCACAGTAGTACAGTTTTATATATAGACAACAAGCAAAGTAGGTTGATCTGCGAGTCTGGCCTTCCGATTGGACGATCTGGGTCTTGGGTAGTCCTGTACAGGCCTGGTGTCCACGTTCCATTGGTTCCTGAGGTAGTTCTTTGTCTGGAGCTCCAACCCTGAGTTGTGTGTGTCTGAGTGATTGTCATGGGGGAGGGGAGTTGTGGGTGTCGTGCATTTGTCCAATGAGTCCAGCTTATGTCCAATATAAAAGGGAGTGTGTATATTGTGTCAACCATAGCTAATGTTGAGAAGTTGTTAAAACAAGTTACCAATATCTAATACAATTCCTTACAAATCCCCCTCTTCACGTCTCACTAGAGACGTGACATAAAGTATATAAAAAGACAAAACTAAAGGATAAAATTTGTCAGAAGACAAATTTTTGATTCCCTCTCTTCACGTCTCACAAGAGACGTGACATAAAAGTATATAAAAAGACAAAGCTAAGGGATAAAATTTGTCAGAAGACAAATTTTTTAATTCCCTCTCTTCACGTCTCACAAGAGACGTGACATAAAAGTATCTTAGTCCTCAAATAGATAGACAGGTCCAGCTTCCCCATCCTCAAGCAATGGGAACATTTGGGCCCTTTCCTGATTAGGGTCTATGGCTGCAGTTATAACACGGCTAGCAAACGTGCGCGCACATGGAATGCAACAGCATCCACAAAGTACAAGAATGGCCGCAAAAACAGAAATTGATACTAGGATGGAGGAAACCAGCGTCTTATATTTACCAAAAGCATCCATCCATGAGTCCCACATAGTAGTGTCCACTCCAGAATGCTGTTTCATCTTACCATTAAGGGTACGAAGTCCCTCCAATGCTACAGTCAGACTCCCATCCGTAGCTGTGTTATTGGGAATGAAAGTACAACACTGTTCACCAAACATTTGCACAGACCCCCCCCCCGTTCAGCCAATAACATATCAACCGCGATTCTATTTTGAAATGCCATCAGGGACGTAGCTGCCAATTGTTCATGGACCGCCTCGAAGCCTTGTTGAGTCCAATTGCCCAGTTTCTGGACATTAAAATGAATGTAGTTAATTCTGTCCACATTTTTATTAACTGTTCACCACCAACAGACAGAAGATTCAAACCCAGCTTTCACTTGGTCCACCAGTTTATATTCATCTGGCACCCCCTAGGGACACCAATAGCATCAATGTAAGTTGAGTCGTAAATGAGCAAGGACCAAAAAGGAGACCACTCCAATAACTACCCCTGGAGTGGCCAACCACACATTAGTAAACCAAAAAACGAGAATATGTTAAACCCTCCGGTCCATCCCTCTATACAACCTGTACCAGGTGGGCTCGTCGCCACCCGGGAACTTCAAACCTTCACAACAGGGAGGACAAACATCACTTTTTATTCATTTAACAACATCATCTACAGCAAACCAAGGGTCCTCCTCTGTCAGCCCACTCTCCTGCGGAAGCTCGTTTTCGTATCAGCCTCTCCAACTGGAGCATCAACCAGAGGCCCCTTACACATCTGTAACAAACTTCTTCAAACAAGGTATGATACAGGCAACACAGAAATTAAAAACCACAACTAGTGTCAGAAATCCAGTAATCGTCCTTGCAGTGTACTTACCAAAACAACCACCCAGCCAGGGGAACAGTCCACTCTCCTCCACACCTGCAAGACCCTTCATCTCCACTGATAACCTTGCCAACCCACTCAGAGCTTTTGAAATGCTCCCATCCGGACTAGTATTGTTAGGAACAAACGTGCAACACTGTTACACCTCCCTTGTTGGCCAGACTTATGTCCAGTGTTAGTCTATTGTGTCTACTGGTTTGTGAGGCAGCATCCAATTGTTCAGCCATCCCTGTAAGTCCTGTGTGGGTGTGTTTGACAAATCATCATTAATTATAGTAGATATAATTGATCCAGACCTTTTGTTTTAGCATCAACAATAGCTGGGCCAATGATGGGCATCAGATGCCACAGGCCATCATTCCTGGTTAATGTCTGGAATTCGTGGGGGACCCCTATTGGGACCCCCAACAGGTTGGTGTGCATGTTATCTGTACCCTCGGACCAAGGAGCGTCACGTTTCTGCCGTCTCCTGGGTTGGTCCCAAGCTTCTGTGTCCTGTGTAGCTCCCAGAAGTTGATTAGCTATAATAATAGGCAATGGTGGTATCAGACTGGCCAAAACACATGAGCAACGACAATTTCCTTTCAAAAATAGGGTCAACCGCCTGGCAGGTCCACACATCCACCATACATCAGCAACACCTCTAGTTAATAGTGGTATTAGTGATGCAGGTAGTAGCAGGGAGCCCTCCATAGTCTATACCTCTACCTGTACCAGTGATACAGCTGTTATGTCCCCCATATGCCTTAACTCCCCACGGTACCTTCTGGGGAGGGACCACTGGGAACACAAGACTCAGAGTCTTACACAGGGTTGAATTTGGCTTGAACTTTTCCAATATGCACATCCAACCTTCCCCATTACTTAGGACAAATGGGTGAGCAGCCAGAATAGGTCTGGCATGTCCACATACGACACAGTCCTTTCTATTAAGTGTTTTGTAGGCCAACCACATATTCTCCCTTTCCTCATAACCAGTTTCAGTCCCCAAATGTTCACTATCTGAAATGTCTTTTATATTTATTATCTGTACCAGATTGGAGAGCTTAGGTGATGGCGTGGGACTTGGTCTTGAAGTGGTGGAGGAGACCGGCTGAACCCTGGTCCGTTGGAACTGGTGGTGGTTCTGGCAGCACCGCGATGGTAACATCCCCATCGTATCCTGATCAAACAGCTCAGGACTACAAGCAGTCCTGTAAAACCCCACCCTCTCCCAGAGAACACATCATCAGCCAGAGATCAAGCAACACTTTCACTTCTATGAACGTACACAGGGTTGAGAGGTCAGGGTCAGGGATTCTTCATTAAGGAGTTGATCCCCGAGCTCTATTAGCAACGGTTCTTCTCCTTAACTCTGTGTTCATTCGGCAGTGTCAGTGTGTCTCACCCTCCAAGTGCGATATGCCCCCAGGTCGAGTGATTCACCTTCTCCCTTGATTCACCTGCAATGTATAAACTCTTGGACATACAGGTTTGGTTAACAAACAGTTCCTCATTTGTTCTTTCTGATTATATATTTAACTTCTATGCCTAATTTTTTAGCTATAAATGTTTAATTTTAAATAAGTTTATTATCCAATGGGCCCCATCCTTTCCCAGTCCACAATGTACCCTCCTTCGTTTGATACCTGGCTCTGGCCAGGTATCAACCTTACCTACTCTAAATAATAACCTTGTACATCATATTATAGGAACGTCCCTTCTATTCCCCGCATATCCAATTCTCCCCTGGGCGCACATCCATATCTATTCTTTTCCAATTCTCTGTCAAGTGACCTTTCTACTTTGAAATGTATCTGTGCTGCTTATATATGTTAACCCATTTCCCTCCTATCTTATTTCACAGCCCACCTTGCTCATTTCCTGGTCCACCCTCCCCACTCTGCTCTCAAACCTTCAAGGTCTCAACAGTGCGGGGTAGACCCATCTGTCTGCCTTTTTCTATGTGTTCCTTTACAATATTAACTAAGTGTCTCACTGTTTTGACTTTATCTGCATGGATTTAAAAATAACAACAGGTCTTATAGTGTCAACCTTTAAAGTCCTAACATAACCTTAATTAACCTATCTCTATCTTCTAATGGCCAATACAAATGCTTACCTTATGGTCAAGAGTTATAAACTCTATTATAATCAATTTACCTCAAAACTAGTATCCCAAATGACACAATCTCATTATTCTCACCACATTTCCCCGCGAGTGATCAAGTCGCCGGAAAATGCAATGGAAACAGAAAACAGGTCAAAATGTTACACCTACATTCGTGTTCCATATCTAAACATACCAAAAGAACCCTTTATCTTCTCAAAGTCCCTTGCCTAAATAAAACTCAGAAAGTAAAACTCCTATTCCCATATGAGTGTATTCTTTTAAGATATCTTATCTCTGGGTACACGGAAACCCTTAACCTTAATGTTTACTCCAAAAAACAAAATTATGTCACCAGCATTCAACCAGTCGGCTGGGAGACCATTGGGTGCTGCAATACTGCCATCTTCTGTCCATTCTCTGCACAGCTCTCCACCCACTCTTATTCAACCTTCTCAATTTGAGCCATTTTAGTTTCTTATTTTAACTATTGTTTTCTAAATTTTTTAATTTTTTTTTAATTTTTTAATCTATTATTACCTAGTTAGACTAGAGTGTCCGTGACATACATCCATGGGGATCCGGTTATAGTTATTCTATTAACCATGTGAAAGTGCCCAGGGACACCCCAAATATCAGTAGGAATATCACAAATAAGGGGCCAGATATCCCTAGCCTTGCCCAGGGAGGGAGAAATATCCCTCTAACTGGGCGAGGTTCCTTTATCAGGGGAGACGGAGTTTGATTCCGCATCACCTGAGTCAGGAATGTCTTCCTTTGGAATCGAATTTAAGCTGTTTAAATCAGCTCTGACTTCTGTCAGTGTTCTAGAAGGGATTGGGGCTGGAGTGCAATGTGTGAGGTGGTGCCAAGGTGCGCCTGATTTACCTTTGACCTGGACTGAGTGTGAAGTAACCTCCCCCACTTCGTACAGTCCAGTCCACCTGGGTTCTAGCCACTTTCTCTTGTGGACATTAACCCCACCCAGTCACCAATTTTTACCTTCCGTGTGCCAGATCTCCCTTCTGCTTCCCCGTTGGACCTTGTGAATCTGTGTGGAGAGAGCTGCAGAAAGTTCCGTCAATTATCAAACATTACAATTTGTTGTACATCAAGGGCGGGCATATGACCTCCCTTCCTTGGTGAACCCAGCATGACTCCTCCAGCCATTGTCTCATGAGGAGAGAGATGGGTGCCTGCACCTGGAGAGGCTATCATGGCCAGCAACGCCAGGGGCAGGACTTTAACCCAAATCAACTTCAAACCTGCACATACATTTGATTGGCGCGTTCCACGAGACTTATGAGATTGTGGCCTGTACACTAACCCCATCATTAAACAACATCACTCGGCGGTCACTTAAACACAGCCTCAACCTAGCATATGGCTAATTAGTAGCAATCGGTCTCGTGGAACGTTCAATCACTCTCATTAATTTGGAGAGTTTCAGGTTTAATACCATTACTCCTATTTCAAGCTTAGATTTATCACCGATGCTCCTAGTTGAAGAATATTTCGACTAGTCCCAGATTACTAATGCGACTTGAATCCCAATACGCCAAGCTTAGATTTATCACCGATGCTTCTAGTGGAGTGCCATATCCACTAGCCTCAGATTACTAATACGACTTGAACAGGCTACATTACATTTCAACACTTTGAGTTTCAAGTTTAATACCATTACTCCTATATCAAGCTTAGATTTATCCCCGATGCTCCTAGTGGTGTGCCATGTCCACTAGTCCCAGATTACTAATTCGACTTGAACGGCGTCAAGCTTAGGTTTATCCCCGATACTCCTAGTTGAAGAACAATTCAACTAGTTCCAGATTACTAATTCGACTTGATCAGCCTCAAGCTTAGATTTATCCCCGATACTCCTAGTTGAAGAATAATTCAACTAGTTCCAGATTACTAATTCGACTTGATCAGCCTCAAGCTTAGATTTATCCCCGATACTCCTAGTTGAAGAATAATTCAACTAGTTCCAGATTACTAATTCGACTTGATTTTATACTTCGCAAATATCTTTACACAATGCCTTAGATTCTAAACAATTCCACATAAATTTAGCAACAATTCACTCACCTCAGTACTTCTGATCATTAAATTTAGATATTGGCTATAATACAATATGCAGATTTTGATTAAACCGGCTCTGCTTACCTTAATATTTTCGAGCTCTTTGATCAGTTTCCTGGGTGAGTTGAATCGCCGACGTCTCCCTCGAGCGGGTCACCTCTCCTTCTTGAATCTTTCTCCCTCTCGTCTCCTGTCCGATGAATTTTCTATTGGGCCGAATTCAAATATGTTTTGACCATCCTCTGCTTACCAAGTCTGTTGATAATTCGTTTTACTTGAGACAGGAGACCAAGTGGAGACATAGGACGAGGTGGATAATTTTATAATAAGGCAGGTTTATTCAAGTGTAAAAATATTATGCAAAGCGTGCAGCACGGCTCTTTCTATCTGATCCGTATGGGGTCGTCAGGAAAAGAGAGAGTTTCCACAGTAGTACAGTTTTATATATAGACAACAAGCAAAGTAGGTTGATCTGCGAGTCTGGCCTTCCGATTGGACGATCTGGGTCTTGGGTAGTCCTGTACAGGCCTGGTGTCCACGTTCCATTGGTTCCTGAGGTAGTTCTTTGTCTGGAGCTCCAACCCTGAGTTGTGTGTGTCTGAGTGATTGTCATGGGGGAGGGGAGTTGTGGGTGTCGTGCATTTGTCCAATGAGTCCAGCTTATGTCCAATATAAAAGGGAGTGTGTATATTGTGTCAACCATAGCTAATGTTGAGAAGTTGTTAAAACAAGTTACCAATATCTAATACAATTCCTTACACCAGCCAGCACGGTTATGGTCAGCGAGACCAACTAACGTTACCGGAGAAAAAGTTACAAAACTCCCGTAGTCTAATTCACAGAAAACATGCTGAAAAGTAGTGATGGGGAAACAAAGCTTCCTGAAGCATTGGCTCTTTCCAGCCAATTGTGTCAAAAATAGGTGCATTACTCAAAGCTTTGAGCGACACAGAATTTAGAACAGCCACATTTTTATAGATGAAGTCACACGCCGTTGCAGCGTAGCCATTATGTCATATATTAAACCACTGGCCGTGTTCGAGAGCATCAACTCCATGCTGCGTTGTGGGTAAACGGTGATTGGCTGACTGATTTATAAATAATAATGAGTAGTTATTTATGATGTAAGGTGATTTGTAAATTAGTCAGTCAGCAGCCACCTGCACTGTCGGATGCAATGTCGAACGAGCCCAATACCAAACCAATCAGGTGTTCGACGAAATGATTCTTCAGACGTCATTGATCACGTGCTGCTGATAAAGTGACACTGCTTTGAATTATACCGCTTAGCGACTTCAGTACATGCCTCATAGCTCCAGTCCCAAACTTAACGGAAGTTTCTGCTGGATGGTCTGCTGGATGGAGAAAGAAGCTCTCGTGAAAGAGGGGGGGAGGAAGAGGAGGCTGTTATACAAAAACAAGTAGAAGGAGAGGCTGTTACCTCGAAAGAAGAAGAGAAAGACGTTACAGAGGAAGAAGAGGACGACGACGTTTCAGTGAAAGAAGAGGAGGGTGAGATGACTGTCACATCGAAAAATGAAGAGGACGAAACTGGATATCTGGTCCCGGTTTCCCAAACGCATCTTCAGGCATCCGGTTCTAAAGATGAACTTAGCAATAAGATGGTTTTGAGAAACCGTTCCCTGAGTTACACTCGTAAGTACTGTCTTAAAAACAGAAGCACAAACTCTGCGGTTGTTGAACTGATGTTTGGTGTTAAAGGGGAAATGTGCAATTACTACATCCATATTTTGACTTTAAATTATTTATTTATAGCCATTGATTCTTGAAGAATATAACACATGCCTCATGAGCTTAGTTCAACTGTTTACCCCATCAGAACCCCAAATAAGCTTTTTTTACTCCAATGTTTAGAAACAATGTAAATCAACACTGTATAGCCTCAACATGGTTAAAACTATAATGTTGATATCATGGATGGTCAGTCCTTGTATCCATCGGTCTGTCTATGAATTTGAGAGTAGTTAAATTTCTCCAGCCCCATCATCTTATTACCAAAACAGGGGTGGAATGATAGATTGTTATTGGTTGAACTGCGGATTGATTGTTGAGTGGCTTTTTTAAAGGGGCAACCTAGATTTTAAACAAACAAAATGGCTGCCCAGAGTCCGAGCTGTGTTAGAATACTCATACTAACTGTACTATTTGTGAAGTAAATTTAGTATATAGTCTGCTTATTGGTCATAGTATTGTAACGATCCTGGGTTTATAAGCGCGGAAATCGACTCTGCCGCTTGAGCATGCTTTTGCGGCACAGTCGATAGCGCGCCGGACCTCGGGCTAGGAGGTCGAGGGTTCGAGACCTGCTCCCTGCTGTTTCATTACATTGGTGTCGGAAGTGATCGGACCTCGCATCCACGACAGTGCTTGGCCGGTGAGCGCGTTCCTGTAAGACGTAAAGTCGCAAGCTAGCGCGAGGACGCGCTCTTTGAAAGGAGGGATCCTGGGTTTATAAGCGCGGAAATCGACTCTGCCGCTTGAGCATGCTTTTGCGGCACAGTCGATTTCCGCGCTTATAAACCCAGGATCGTTACAGTATGATGTAGTTAGTATGCCAAAAGTTCCCGGATGTCGTAGTAAATTCGCCAAAATATGATGTAAACACGCAGTACTTTAGGGCACATAATGCAATTCTTCAGGAAATGGGCGTGGCTTCAACGTTTTCAGATTTGAAGAAAATGGGGGAAATAATGCAGCCGAAGTCCAACGAGAGAGCGGATACAAATTAACTGCTTTAAATAATTATGACCAATGTTGAACAATGTAATAAAGTAATGACTTTTCAAATAAGTTACCTTACACGTTATATGACTATTGTTGTTCACTTGACAATCTTAAGACAAATGTCAAATAATGAACATTCATTACAGATGTCATTGTTTGTACAACATCATGGCTACACATCACCTTTTACAGTGGATGTCTGCTGTTGTGGGCCTTAAACAATCTGTCTGACTTGTTGTTCACACAGGAGAGAGACGTGACTATCGTGGATCCTCTGGGGAGCCTCAACAACCTCATGATGCTGACGAGGCAGAGAAGAGTCTCTCCACGTCGAAACACCAGCAGAGAACCACAGGGAAGAAATCTCATTGCTGCTCTGACTGTGGGAAAGGTTGCACATCTTCATCAGAACTTAAAATACACCAGAGAACACACACAGGAGAGAAGTCTTATACCTGTGATCAATGTGGGATGAGTTTTACTACATCGAGCCATCTGATTCGACACCAGAGAACACACACAGGAGATAAGCCTTATAGTTGTAATCAATGTGGGAAGAGTTTTACTACATCTTGCTCTCTGACTGTACACCAGAGAACACACACAGGAGAGAAGCCTTATATCTGTGATCAATGTGGGAAGAGTTTTACTACATCTAGCTCTGTGACTATACACCAGAGAACACACACAGGAGAGAAACCTTTTAGCTGTGATCAATGTGGGATGAGTTTTGGCCAATCTGGAGCGCTGACAGTGCACCAGAGAACACACACAGGAGAGAAACCTTATAGCTGTAATCAATGTGGGAAGAGTTTTACTCAGCCAAGCAGCCTGATAGTACACCAGCGAACACACACAGGAGAGAAGCCTTATAGTTGTAATCATTGTGAGAAGAGTTTTACTACAACTTGCTCTCTGACTGTACACCAGAGAACACACACAGGAGAGAAACCTTTTAGCTGTGATCAATGTGGGATGAGTTTTACTACATCAAGCTCTCTGACTATACACCAGAGAACACACACAGGAGAGGAACCTTATAGTTGTAATCATTGTGAGAAGAGATACTCTGATAAAAGATCTCTGATCAAACATCAGAAAATACATACATGAAGAAGTTGTTTAATGATATCAATGAAATAATGTCACAATGTAGGATGTTTTAACATTGTAGTAGGAGTATTTTAATGATGTCACAATGTAGAATGTTTTAACATTGTAGTAGGAGTATTTTAATGATGTTCTACCTTATCGTTTACCCTGTTCAATTGATTGCAGCATGATATGGATATTAGCCTCAGGGGAAAATCCAGGCTCTGAATTGAAAGAGTATTATTTAACAAAAAGTGACGAACTAAAAAACAGCTGTGTTACACTTACTGCGTTGGTGACCCACTTTAATCAAAATGCAGCACTTCAAAATGTAGCTAGCTGTTTTCTACAAGTTGAAAAAGCTGCTTGTTTTTAAAAAATACATGTAATATGATAATTGTTGCAGATGTTTGTGTATATACACACATGAAAGCAGTATAATAAATTGTTTTATAATCAATTTTATTAACAATCGTTCATTCTTAGATGTGCTAACCCAAATGCATGACATTGGGGACTGATCCAACAACATGCCTATCGAGTGAACCCTGAAAAGAGAGAGAGAAGTAAGGTGGAAAGTTACTACGGATATTGCAGGAGTTGGTTGCTGATTGTCTCAAGGGTGGGCAGTCAGCAAGTTTTGAGTTTAGCCAGTGCGTTGCCATGGGTCACTATTTTGACTGCACGTTTTTCCCTATTGGAGATGGGTTTTGTTTGTGCTCGTTTCAAGGGGACGAGAGTTCTAGAAGCTCGTGAGTTTTAGGTTTCTTTGTGGGAAAAATAAATATTGTTTTTAATTGTTGTTAGACACCATGTTTATATTGGTGATGGTGAAGCATTGTAGTTGATTCTAATGTGACATGGAAGTTGTTTTCTGTTGGTGGTGAGCATTCTCTTAAGCTTTTGGTTTTTCCATTTATGTTTTGAGGTTGGACTTTAGCACGTATAGCTCATTAGCACGTAGGACGCACTGATTGGTGTCACCTCGTTAGTCAGTATTTGTTACACCTGTGCTGGCTTGTCCATCTCGTTAGTGGGAAGGTGTTTCACCTGAGCAGGTCCAGGTTATATTTAAGAGTGTCTGGCCCAGTGCCCCAGTTGTCTTGATAGATGTGGAGAGTCAACACCTTTAGTTGCGCTACCTTTTTGGTTTGGTTCCTGTCTTAAAGTTTGGTGTGGGTTTTTCTTTTGTTTGCCTCTTCTTGGCAGATTTAGTGGGTCTCATGGTGGGTGTCTTTTAGGTCCCAGTTGTTGTTACTAGTCAACTTTCATAAGACACTGAGAGAACAAAACTGCAACATTATGTTATAATACTTTTATTGCATCAAATGGTTGTTTTATGCAACAGAATAGAGGGTTCTTAGAACTATTGTGTCTGTGTGTTCTACTGAGGATGGGCCTCTGGGAGAAAACACTGACAGGTGATTTACAATGTCTTTTGGGTGATAAAACCTAAAGAGACCACATTCCAGAGCATGAGTTAATGTTTCTGTTCTATATGGTACCAGGGAGAGATGACCTCAGGGCCAGACCCTGGTCTCTACACAAAGAGTACTGTTTTTACAGCAGATACTGTCTGATGAGAATTATATATCTTTCATACAAATCTTAACCTTGTGACCCGTTCTATACATCTGTTGTTTGTCATGTAGATTGAAAGGGGTGCATCTTGGCTATAAAAGACCTTTGTACTTTTGTATCGTGGCTCTCAACGAATCATCTGGGGGTGATTTGTCGACCAGCCATCATTATCGTAGAACACTCAATTGATTCACTTTATATGTGTGCGTTGTCTTGACCTGCTCCCTTATTAATAAGTGAATAAAGATTTAGTTTAACCTTTAACGAGTCACCAACCCGGATCCGGGATCACCCCCCACTCCCCCCCCACTGAGTAGCATAGCTAGCATAGCGTCACAAGTAAATTGTAGCATCTAAATATCATTAAATCACAAGTCCAAGACACCAGATGAAAGATACAGATCTTGTGAATAAAGCCACCATTTCAGATTTTTAAAATGTTTTACAGGGAAGACACAATATGTAAATCTATTAGCTAACCACGTTAGCAAAAGACACAATTTTTTTACTCCAACAGTTTTTTCCTGCGTCAGTAGCTATCACTAATTTGACTAAATAAAAATATATATAGCCACTAACCAAGAAACAACTTCATAAGATGACAGTCTGATAACATATTTATGGTATAGCATAGTTTTTTTTTGAAAAATGTGCATTTTTCAGGTATAAATCACAGTTCTACATTGCAGCTGCAATCTGAAATAGTGCCGACGCAGCCAGAACAATTACAGAGACCAACGTCATATAACTAATTACTTATCTTAAAACATTTCAGAAAAATACACAGCGTACAGATATTGAAAGCCCAACATCTGGTGAATCCAAACAATATTTCAGATTTATTAAATGTTTTATAGCGAAAACAAAATGTAGCGCTAAATTAGCATAGCCACGCCAGCCAGAACCAGCTGGGCGCCCACGACCAGTTCACATGCACGACAGATATATGAAATAACATCGTAAATTGGGTCTTACTATTGCTGATCTTTCATCAGAATGTTGATCAAGGTGTCCTTAGTCCTGATGAGTCGTTCAATCCATTCATAATGGCAACTTTCCCTCTTCATTTAGCATAGGTACTGGTCGACTGGCACGGATCTGTCCAAAGTAAAAAAAGTCACAGAACGGAACACGGCAAAACTCCCGAAAAAATTCAAATAATCTGATTAAACTATATTGAAAAAACATACATTACGATGATATGGTCACATGTATCAAACAAACTTCGAGACGGAGATAGTTTTCATCCGTAACGGCAGCAAAACAGTAGACAATCGCACCTCCAAATCGCGCGATTCAGAGAACCGGAAGTTGTCGGTCACGCCAAAGAAATAGGTCTTATTTTCACGTCAGTACAAGATAAACAAAAAATTTCTCCTCTGACGTCCTCTTGACACCCAGAGGAAGACGAATGAAGTGTGTTTCGGGTCATAGGTGGCGTGACCATATATAGGCAGAGCGTTGAAGCGAGCATACACATCTTGCATTCTTCTTCTTGGTCAGGGAAAGTGCTGTCAAATGACTTCTGTTTCACTCAGAGACAAAATTGAAACGGTTTTAGAAACTAGAGATTGTTTTCTATCCAATGGTATTAATTATATGCATATAGTAAGAGCAATAATTGAATAAGAGGCAGTTTAATCTGTAGAGCAAATTATGCTAATGCGAAAACAGCACCCCCTGTATTCTCAAGAAGTTAAGAAGTTTGTCTCAGTTGATATGAAAGAAATTAACCACATTTGGGGATGTTAATCTTCACTTGGTGACCGCTCCTGATGACATGGGTAAATGGTGCACGAGGGATCCCTCTAACATGGGATCTCAGGGAGACACTTGGGGAACGGAGCAGATGGACCCACCTTTGATCTGAGAGGCAGCAGGCCGAGTGGATAACACATCTCGAACGTAGTTTAAAAAAAAGAGGTGAGCGAAACACGCAAAGTTTTCTGAGTTTGTATTCTTGTCTGAGGGGCACCTTGGAAGTGTAGACAGGGCCGGGTCAGTGGAGGATGATCTGAGAGTCAGTCGAGTCAAAGACATCTATCATTGGTCGGTTGCGAGCAATCTAGAGCCATCCTGACACTGAAATAAAAAATACAGCCCTAGCAGAGCCCCAAGTCCCTTGGGGATGTCCTCGAGGGCATGGATGTTCTCCCCATCAAAGGCCAGCGGGATTTCACTCTCATATCCATTCCCTGGACTTGATTAAAACTTCTTATGGCTGCAAGGGGCAGTATTGAGTAGCCTGATAAAATGTGTCCATTTCAAATGGCCTCGTACTCAATTCTTGCTCGTACAATATGCATATTATTATTACTATTGGATAGAAAACACTCTCTAGTTTCTAAAACCGTTTGAATTATTTCTCTGAGTGAAACAGAACTCATTCTGCAGCACTTTTCCTGACCCGGAAGTTCAAAGTCTGAAATCGATGCTCTCTTCCTCTTCCTGCCTATAAATGGGCACAAGAGCTATTAGTATACATGCACGTCATACACCTTCCTCTGGGTGTCAAGAAGGCTGTGAGAGAAGAAATGAGGTGATTATCTCGATCTGGGATGGAATAAATCCTCTTGGAATGACGTGTCCCCCATTTCCGGTACTCTGAAGAACGCGATTTGGACAGTGGGGTTGCCTTTTGTTTTGCTGACGTTATAGGCGAATATTATTTCCGGCTTTGATTTTATTTGATACATGTCACCATATCATCGTAAAGTATGTTTTTTCAATATAGTTTCATCAGATTATTGAATTTTTTTCGGGAGTTTTGCCGTGTTCCGTTCTCTTCCGTTTGTTTACATGGAGAGATCCGTGCAACCCGGCTAGCGCGCTTGCTAAATGGAGAGAGAAAGTTGCCATTCTGAATCCAAACAACGACTCATCTGGACAAAGGACACCTTGTTCAACATTCTGATGAAAGATCAGCAAAAGTAAGACCCAATTTATGATGTTATTTCATATATCTGTCGTAGTCGCCGGCGCCCAAGTGTTTCTGGCTATTGTGCTAAGCTAATAGAACGCTACATTTTGTTTTCGCTGTAAAACACTTAATAAATCGGAAATATTGTCTGGCATCACAAGATGCCTGTCTTTCATTTGCTGTACACTATGTATTTTTCAGAAATGTTTTATGATGAGTAATTAGGTATTTGACGTTGGTGTCTGTAAATATTATGGCTGCTTTCGGTGCAATTTCTGAATGTAGCTGCAATGTAAACTATCATTTATACCTGAAATATGCACATTTTTCGAAAAAAACATATGCTATACAATAAATATGTTATCAGACTGTCATCTGATGAGGTTGTTTCTTGGTTAGTGGCTATTTATATCTTTATTTGGCCGAATTTGTGATAGCTACTGATGGAGTCAAAAACTGATGGAGTAATAAAAGTGGAGTCTTTTGCTAACGTGGTTAGCTAATAGATTTACATATTTTGTCTTCCCTGTAAAACATTTTAAAAATCGGACATGTTGGCTGGATTCACGAGATGTGTACCTTTCATATGCTGTATTGGACTTGTTAATGTGTGAAAGTTAAATATTTAAAATATCTTTTGAATTTCGCGCCCTGCACTTGAAGTGGCTGTTGTCATAAATGTACCGACGTCGGGCTTGCACGCCAAACAGGTTAATTTCTGAGAAGATCTGAAAAGATCATTTGCACACATTTGTATGCTAACAGATTTCAGTTTGTATTGACTGCTATGTAGGTTAAATGTACACTTCAAATGCAGCTGTCCTACAACATATCTGTACCTTCTTCTTGATCCCAATTGCATTGTGTCCATGTTCTGTCCTATAAGAATTTCAAAGGAAGAGAAAATGTGTCAAAGAATAGTCTTACAAGCATTAAAATATATATATAGAAAGATAAATGGCATCAACATACAATTGAAAGTAAAATAGAAGAAAATATTGGAGAAAGCACTAGCCAATACAGTACTGCCATACAGTAACAGTACTGCCATACAGGCCGAATATCACATTTCAAGATATCTTTGTACACAAATTGTTCAATATTTTATCAGGCTGACTTGAAAGATTATACGCAACATTTTGCTGCGTGGCAATACTGTGTTTGGATTCTGAAGGGCCTTTATACAAAAGAGGTAGTCTAGACACTGTATTAATATCATTATGCATTTGAATCCCATCTACAGCTACCATCTAAGATATTCATTTCCCTCCACAAGGGGGCGTACATGTAACGTTTCCAAAATGGGATAGTATTGTCCATGTAACGTTTCCAAAATGGGATAGTGTTGTTCATGTAACGTTTCCAAAATGGGATAGTATTGTCCATGTAACGTTTCCAAAATGGGATAGTATTGTACATGTAACGTCTCCAAAATGGGATAGTATTGTACATGTAACGTCTCCAAAATGGGATAGTATTGTCCATGTAACGTCTCCAAAATGGGATAGTATTGTCCATGTAACGTTTCCAAAATGGGATAGTATTGTCCATGTAACGTTTCCAAAATGGGATAGTATTGTCCATGTAACGTTTCCAAAATGGGATAGTATTGTCCATGTAACGTTTCCAAAATGGGATAGTATTGTCCATGTAACGTTTCCAAAATGGGATAGTATTGTACATGTAACGTTTCCAAAATGGGATAGTATTGTACATGTAACGTTTCCAAAATGGGATAGTATTGTCCATGTAACGTTTCCAACATGGGATAGTATTGTACATGTAACGTTTCCAACATGGGATAGTATTGTACATGTAACGTTTCCAACATGGGATAGTATTGTCCATGTAACGTTTCCAAAATGGGATAGTATTGTCCATGTAACGTTTCCAAAATGGGATAGTATTGTCCATGTAACGTTTTGCCCCCTTGTGAGTTAATAGTATTGCATGCTGTAGCAGGCTATATAAAGAGGAAGACCTCCATTGACGATTCAGTTCATTGTAACATCTCGTCTGGACAGGTCACCGTCCTTAGTTAGTTAGTTAACGTTAGCTAGTTCATTATCACAAAAGTGAGAACTGCTCTAGATTGGAAACTTACGTTAATGAGTGTAAAGCCATGTTGGCTTTATGGAAACGATATACAATATATGGGAAAGAATATAGTTGAGGGAAATAATCCAAACCTAGTTGTGCCTAGTTAGTACATAACGTTATCTAGCTAGATAAATATTCAGAGCCAAACATCAACCCAACTTAACCTTTTTAAATGTTGTTGCATCCAAACTTGTCACCATCGTTTTCAGTTGTAACTGCGAAGTTCCCGGAAGAAGTCCAGCAACAACGGAGGTTCCTCGATGAACTCACCTTCTAACAAGTTCTTTGAAGAACCTTTTGGGCTGTTTTTCATTGACCAAGAACCCTGCGGTTCTTAGGGGATCTGAGAACAACTCCAGTTGAACCCTTCATTTTCAGAGGTGTAGTCGGCTCTATTTACTCTCAGATTCAAATATGCTGATTAGCATCAACGATCAAGTCAGCTGCTGCTGCTCCAATACAGTATGAGGTGAGACGGTGAACTGATGCTGAACCGGGCAGTCAGCTGCTGCTGCCCAATACAGTATGAGGTGAGACGGTGAACTGACGTTGAACCGGGCAGTCAGCTGCTGCTGCTCCAATACAGTATGAGGTGAGACGGTGAACTGATGTTGAACTGGGCAGTCAGCTGCTGCTGCTGCTCAAATACAGTATGAGGTGAGACGGTGAACTGATGTTGAACCGGGCAGTCAGCTGCTGCTGCTCCAATACAGTATGAGGTGAGACGGTGAACTGACGTTGAACCGGGCAGTCAGCTGCTGCTGCTCCAATACAGCATGAGGTGAGACGGTGAACTGACGTTGAACCGGGCAGTCAGCTGCTGCTGCTCCAATACAGTATGAGGTGAGACGGCGAACTGACGTTGAACCGGGCAGTCAGCTGCTGCTGCTCAAATACAGTATGAGGTGAGACGGTGAACTGATGTTGAACCGGGCAGTCAGCTGCTGCTGTTCCAATACAGTATGAGGTGAGACGGTGAACTGACGTTGAACCGGGCAGTCAGCTGCTGCTGCTCCAATACAGTATGAGGTGAGACGGTGAACTGATGTTGAACTGGGCAGTCAGTCATTCATTCTGTACTATGAGTCTATCAAATAAAATACAAATGTATCTTAGAGTGAAATGCTTATTTCCAAGCTAGACTATATACAGGGGGTACCAGTACAGAGTCAATGTGGAGACTATATACAGGGGGTACCGGTACAGAGTCAATGTGGAGGCTATATACAGGGGGTACCGGTACAGAGTCAATGTGGAGGCTACATACAGGGGGTACCGGTACAGAGTTAATGTGGAGACTATATACAGGGGGTACCGGTACAGAGTCAATGTGGAGACTATATACAGGGGGTACCGGTACAGAGTCAATGTGGAGACTATATACAGGGGGTACCAGTACAGAGTCAATGTGGAGACTATATACAGGGGGTACCGGTACAGAGTCAATGTGGAGACTATATACAGGGGGTACCGGTACAGAGTCAATGTGGAGACTATATACAGGGGGTACAGAGTCAATGTGGAGACTATATACAGGGGGTACCGGTACAGAGTCAATGTGGAGGCTATATACAGGGGGTACCGGTACAGAGTCAATGTGGAGACTATATACAGGGGGTACCGGTACAGAGTCAATGTGGAGACTATATACAGGGGGTACCGGTACAGAGTCAATGTGGAGACTATATACAGGGGGTACCGGTGCAGAGTCAATGTGGAGACTATATACAGGGGGTACCGGTACAGAGTCAATGTGGAGACTATATACAGGGGGTACCGGTACAGAGTCAATGTGGAGACTATATACAGGGGGTACCAGTACAGAGTCAATGTGGAGACTATATACAGGGGGTACCGGTACAGAGTCAATGTGGAGACTATATACAGGGGGTACCGGTACAGAGTCAATGTGGAGACTATATACAGGGGGTACCGGTACAGAGTCAAAGTGGAGACTATATACAGGGGGTACCGGTACAGAGTCAATGTGGAGACTATATACAGGGGGTACCGGTACAGAGTCAATGTGGAGACTATATACAGGGGGTACCGGTACAGAGTCAATGTGGAGACTATATACAGGGGGTACCGGTACAGAGTCAATGTGGAGACTATATACAGGGGGTACCGGTACAGAGTCAATGTGGAGACTATATACAGGGGGTACCGGTACAGAGTCAATGTGGAGACTATATACAGGGGGTACCGGTACAGAGTCAATGTGGAGACTATATACAGGGGGTACCGGTACAGAGTCAATGTGGAGACTATATACAGGGGGTACCGGTACAGAGTCAATGTGGAGACTATATACAGGGGGTACCGGTACAGAGTCAATGTGGAGACTATATACAGGGGGTACCGGTACAGAGTCAATGTGGAGACTATATACAGGGGGTACCGGTACAGAGTCAATGTGGAGACTATATACAGGGGGTACCGGTACAGAGTCAATGTGGAGACTATATACAGGGGGTACCGGTACAGAGTCAATGTGGAGACTATATACAGGGGGTACCGGTACAGAGTCAATGTGGAGGCTATATACAGGGGGTACCGGTACAGAGTCAATGTGGAGACTATATACAGGGGGTACCGGTACAGAGTCAATGTGGAGACTATATACAGGGGGTACCGGTACAGAGTCAATGTGGAGACTATATACAGGGGGTACCGGTACAGAGTCAATGTGGAGACTATATACAGGGGGTACTGGTACAGAGTCAATGTGCGGGGGCAACGGTTAGTCGAGGTAATTGAGGTAATATGTAAATGTAGGTAGAGTTATTAAAGTGGCTATGCATAGATAATAACAGACAGTTGAGGGGGGGGGGGGGCTTCCTCTGACACCGCCTGGGATAGAGGTCCTGGATGGCAGAAAGCTTGGCCCCAGTGATGTACGCACTACCCTCTGTAGTGCCTTGCGGTCGGAGGCCGAGCAGTTGCCATACCTGGCAGGGATGCAACCAGTCAGGATGCTCTCGATGGTGCAGCTGTAGAACCTTTGGAGGATCTGAGGACCCATTCCAAATCTTTTCAGTCTCCTGAGGGGGAATAGGTTTTGTCGTGCCCTCTTCACGACTCTCTTGGTGTGCTTGGACCATGATAGTTTGGGGCCCCTGTGTTGAGGATCAGCGTTGCGGATGTGTTGTTACCTACCCTTAAAAACCACGAGAAAAATTCAATTTCACATAAATAAGGATATTTAATATTTTCATGTTCAGAAGTCAGAACTCATCACCTGCTATGTAAAAGAGACAGAAGAATGCACAATGGTCAATGCTATCCGGGATCCTTGGGACATCCCTACCCTAAACCCTAACCATAACCATTTTAACTGTCAACTTAAACAGGCTAGGGACATCCCAAGGATGTATTTCTACCTGAAAATACATGATCTAAGTTATTGATAGTTGGTATTCAGCAGTCATAAAGCCTTATTTACTTTAATGAACTACTAAAATAGTGATTTTGTCAGACAGCATAGACAGCAGCTCTACACTTTATTGACTGACTGATCCAGTCATCCTTCCATCCCTCCTCAGCCTTCCTCTCCTCTGAAGACCCAGTGAGGGTGGAGCCCAGTCAGAGAGCTGTTGAGGGACTGGTTAGGAAGAACACTTCTACAGCCGGAGGTGAGAGGTCACACAAGTTTTAGATGGTAAATATTTATGTTCACTTAGCTGTTCATCACAGAAGCAAAAGGTAATATGTTCCATCATCCATGTTTATTTACATTAGTGCAATTTCTCACCCCTTTGGCTGTATGAAAGTTAATTCCCCTCAGACACACATTTGTTCTTTGATATTATGAAGGTAATTTGTGTAGAATGTACTTTCCCCCACATCTCTTTACATTCCTTATGCATATTTGGTGGCCTGACTGCGTCAAAGGCTCATCCTGTTAGATCTGAACCTAATGGAGCTTAGTGTGATCGGATGACAGAAATCACATTTAGGTGCCAGGTGTAACTGAGGCCATAGATGCTCCATATCCATTACTTTGAGTGTTTTATAGAATATGACTAAATGTGTTTCTTTGGGGTTTACTTTCAGCAGGCTGGAAAAGTGGTATTGAAAATGTTTTTCATACTAAGATGGACCAAGAGTCTGTTGATTGGTCAGTCATTGGATTAATTTGTTTTGCAATATGTTCAAATCAAATCAAGTTTTATTTATACAGCACATTTCAGACATGGATGCAACACAATGGCTTCACAGGAAAAAACAAAAAAAACAATGAAAATAAACAAATGTTTAATACACAAACATAAGAGGATAAAAAACAGAATAACTGAAAAACTAAACTTAGTAACAACAACTGGGACCTAAAAGACACCCACCATGAGACCCACTAAATCTGCCCAAGAAGAGGCAAACAAAAGAAAAACCCACACCAAACTTAAAGCAAACCAAAAAGGTGGAGCAACTAAAGGTGTTGTCTCTCCACATCTATCAAGACAACTGGAGCACTGGGCCAGACACTCTTAAATAGAACCTGGAACAGCTCAGGTGTAACACATACAGACTAACGAGGTGACACCAATCAGTGCGTGCTACGTGCTAACGAGCTAAAGACCAACCTCAAAACATAAATGGGAAAACCAAATCCTGTAAAACCTTCCCCCTTAAGACAACAAATATATTTTTGTTGGACAAGTTTGCTCACCACCAACAGAAAACAACTTCCATTTCACATTATAATCAACTACAATGCTTCACCAATATAAACATGGTGTCTACTGGCTGTCAACAATTAAAAACAAGAAAAAAACCTTTCTAGATAATAATATACAATCGTATTATTTTTTAAATCCTTTTTCTTTCAATAGAATCCTAAAACTCACTAGCTTATAGAACTCTCGTCTTCCTAAAACTCACTAGCTTCTAGAACTCTCGTCCCCTTGGAACGAGCCCAAACAAAACTCATCTCCAATACGGAAAAATGTGCAGTCAAAATAAATTGTGATCCATGACAAAGCATTGGCTAAACGCAAAACACAAACATTTTGACTGCCCATTCTTGAGACAATCAGCAACCAGGTTGTTCTCACCACGGACATGTCTAATTTCAAGAGGAAACTCCTGCAATATCCAGTAACTTTCCACCTCACTGTGGAGCTTCTCTCTCTTTTCAGGGTTCACTAGATAGGCATGTTGTTGGATCGGGGCCCAGTCCCCAATGTCATGCTCTAGTACATTTGGGTTGGCACATGTGAGAATTAACCCTGATATTCTAAAAACAGGGCAACAATGTCAACATAATTGTACCAAAAAACTGTCAGTTGGTTGCATAAATAATTATCATTACTTAATGTTACATGAAATGTAAATATGAAATATTTGATTGCATAGTATTATTTTCAACGTCTTTTCAATTACATTTTGCTAGGTGGGATAGCCCCAATGTCAAAACACAGTTTTAACGTGTCCAAATCAATAACCAATATGCAGAAACAGTTTGGGATAAATTGAAAACCTAACATGTGGTATATACACAAACATCTGCCACAATAATCATATTTCTTGTATTTTTTAAATAAGCTCCTTATAAACTGCACAAGCACCAGAAACACTGTTGTTTTGACAAATAGCAATAAATCAATGATATCGATTAGGGGGGAAATCAGGTTGTACGTGCTGTTGAAACTAACAACAAAAGAAAAACATGGAAATGGGAGATATCTTTTAGCTCACTGGTTAGAGGACAACCTGCAGAAGACAGTCAGCTACATATTGGAGTGATGCATTTAAATTTAGGGGTCGCTAAACAAAGGAACACAACACTTATTTGTCATAACTCATCGATATCATGTTGAAATCAGTTGATTCTGGGAATAATGTGTACATCACTGGTTAGAGGACAACTCTTTTTTTGTTAGTCACTTTGTGTTAAATCACATAAATAGTACTCTTTCAATTCAGAGCCTGGATTTCTCCCAATGAGCCTAATATCCATATCATGTTGAAACCAATTGATAAGGGGGCAAACGTTTAGGGTTCTACATTGTGACATTCTGACTGCAGAGTATATTAATATACTATATATTAAAACATTCTACACTGAGACATTAAAATACTCCTACTACAATGTTAAAACATTCTACATTGTGACATTAATTCATTGATATCATGAAACAACTCCTTCATGTATCAATTTTCTGATATTTGATCAGAGATCTTTATTCAGAGTATCTCTTGTCACATTGATCACAGCTATAAGATTTCTATCCTGTGTGTGTTCTATGGTGTATAGTCAGCTGGCTAGAAGTAGAAAAACTCTTGTCACATTGATCACAGCTATGAGGTTTCTCTCCTGTGTGTGTTCTATGGTGTACAGTTAGATAGCCAGAAGTAGAAAAACTCTTCCCACATTGACCACAGCTATAAGGTTTCTCTCCTGTGTGTATTCTCTGGTGCACTGTCAGATGGCCAGATCGAACAAAACTCTTCCCACATTGATCACAGCTATAAGGTTTCTCTCCTGTGTGTGTTCTCTGGTGTAATGTCAGATTGCTAGATTGACTAAAACTCTTCCCACATTGATTACAGCTATAAGATTTCTCTCCTGTGTGTGTTCTATGGTGTATAGTTAGGCGGCTAGAAGTAGAAAAACTCTTCCCACATTGATTACAGCTATACGGTTTCTCTCCTGTGTGTGTTCTATGGTGTATAGTTAGGAGGCTAGAAGTAGAAAAACTCTTCCCACATTGATTACAGCTATACGGTTTCTCTCCTGTGTGTGTTCTATGGTGTACAGTTAGATAGCTAGAAGTAGAAAAACTCTTCCCACATTGATTACAGCTATACGGTTTCTCTCCTGTGTGTGTTCTATGGTGTATAGTTAGGAGGCTAGAAGAAGAAAAACTCTTCCCACATTGACCACAGCTATAGGGTTTCTCTCCCGTGTGTGTTCTCTGGTGTTGAGTCAGTTGGCTAGATTTAACAAAACTCTTCCCACATTGATCACAGCTATAAGGTTTCTCTCCTGTGTGAATTCTTTGATGTATTTTAAGGTGTGATGAGTAGTTGAATCTTTTCCCACAGTCAGAGCAGCAGTGAGATTTCTTTCCTGTGGGTCTCTGCTGGTGTTTCTTGAGGAGTTCTGATCGGGAGAGACTTTTCTCTGCCTCGTCAGCATCATGATGTTGTTGAGGCTCCCCAGAGGATCCACGATAGTCACGTCTTTCTCCTGTGTGAACCACAAAGTCAGACAGATGGTTAAAGGTCCACAACAGCAGAAATCCACTGTTTATTTGAGGTAAAATGTGATGCCCAGAGCATACCCATGAAGTTGTACAACAATTGACGTCTGTTAAATTTGAAAATTAAGCCAGTCAAGACAGCAACAATAGTCAGATTTAGTCTTGTTTTCACATTTAGTAGTAACATCGATGATTGCAGGCTACAAACACGTTTTTCAAGTTGTTGAAATCCTAAGCAGTGTGCCATATGACTTTTGGTCTCCAATATAGGCCCCTTTCTGTGTTTGCTAAAATTGCGGCACGAGGGCGATGCAGACACAATTTGATTGCAGAAACTCCTCCATGCTAATGAGGAAACCACTAGTTATGGATGTAGAATATCTGGTAATGAGGAAACCACTAGTTATGGGTGTAGTATATCTGGTAATGAGGAAACCACTAGTTATGGATGTATTATATCTGGTAATGAGGAAACCACTAGTTATGGATGTAGTATATCTGCTAATGAGGAAACCACTAGTTATGGATGTAGTATATCTGGTAATGAGGAAACCACTATGAGGAAACCACTAGTTATGGATGTAGTGTATCTGCTAATGAGGAAACCACTAGTTATGGATGTAGTATATCTGGTAATGAGGAAACCGATAGTTAGGGATGTAGTATATCTGGTAATGAGGAAACCACTAGTTATGGATGTGGTATTTCTGGTAATGAGGAAACCACTATGAGGAAACCACTAGTTATGGATGTAGTATATCTGCTAATGAGGAAACCACTAGTTATGGATGTAGTATATCTGCTAATGAGGAAACCAGTAGTTATGGATGTAGTATATCTGGTAATGAGGAAACCACTATGAGGAAACCACTAGTTATGGATGTAGTATATCTGCTAATGAGGAAACCACTAGTTATGGATGTAGTATATCTGCTAATGAGGAAACCAGTAGTTATGGATGTAGTATATCTGGTAATGAGGAAACCACTAGTTATGTAAGTAGTATATCTGGTAATGAGGAAACCACTAGTTATGGATGTAGTATATCTGCTAATGAGGAAACCACTAGTTATGGATGTAGTATATCTGGTAATGAGGAAACCACTAGTTATGGATGTAGTATATCTGCCTGGAGCAAAAATGGTGAGCAAAGATTTTAGTTTTTCACAATGTATTCTGAATGTGAATGGGGGGAAACTCAGGGGAGTAACCATCATGTCCAGGTTGCTTATGAGAGCATTTCACACTACTTTGGATTATAATTGTAAGGCTCGTTTGAATGTCCTGCTTAATATAATGTTTGTGTCATCACAAATCAACCGCTTTGTACTTAAAAAACACTTCAACCAGTAAAATGCTCTTTGGCTTTTCCATCAGCCTGACAATGAGGGTTTGTATACTATTTGCCAAATTGGCCCATAACTTCACCTAACAACAAATATACCTGTAATGAACGAAGAAGAACTTTGGTTGTTGTTGCATGACATACATAGTGTACTCTAGGACCCATAACAACAACATAAACCTACTGTAGGACCCATAACTTCACCTAACAACAACATAGACCTACTGTAGGACCCATAACTTAACCAAACAACAAATAAAGGAAAATAGCTCTGTGTGTTGTACAATAGCCTATCCATCAAGGAACAGTTCTCTACACATTATGAGCAAAGTATCTCTGTGTCCAGACAGACTAACGAGACCCTACAGTAAATCAAGCAGACAATAACATTATAAACACCAATTTGTTAGGGATGTTGGATCCAACGTGGAGCACGGCATAACTGTCTTTACCAGAGTAATGAATGAAGAAGCACTTTGGTTGTTGTTGCATGTCGTGATGTTTGTCATGTGACTGTCATTCAGAAAATTATTTCCTGATTCAGCTGATAGTTGAACATGTGACTGTAACTAAACAGCTACAGTATTAAGAATGATGTGTAATTATTGAAGAACTGCGTTAATGACAGTATCCATTTGGGTGTTGTCAATAAAGCTAAGGTGACTCAGATCCATTGGATTTAGCAAACTCTGAAATTATTTAGGATTTCTGTGCCCATGAAAACTGTTTTCCCACCGTAACTGAAACTGTTAAGGAGACACTAAATGTTAGAGTGCATTTCAGAGATCTGAAGAACTCAAAAAACTCTGACAGCAAGATCCAGTATTTAAGTTGAAGTTCATCATATGACAAGTGTCTAGGTCATGCCAGTAGGCTACAGTAGGTTGTATCTCTCTAGGTCATGCCAGTAGGTTACAGTAGGTTGTATCTCTCTAGGTCATGCCAGTAGGTTACAGTAGGTTGTATCTCTCTAGGTCATGCCAGTAGGCTACAGTAGGTTGTATCTCTCTAGGTCATGCCAGTAGGTTACAGTAGGTTGTAACTCTCTAGGTCATGCCAGTAGGTTACAGTAGGTTGTATCTCTCTAGGTCATGCCAGTAGGTTACAGTAGGTTGTATCTCTCTAGGTCATGCCAGTAGGTTACAGTAGGTTGTAACTCTCTAGGTCATGCCAGTAGGTTACAGTAGGTTGTATCTCTCTAGGTCATGCCAGTAGGTTAAAGTAGGTTGTATCTTTCTAGGTTATGCCAGTAGGCTACAGTAGGTTGTAACCAAGTGGAAACAATTATCAACCCAATGTGGAAAGTGTCGAATTTGGTCAACAACAAAATTAATGGCTTATTTGCTACGTGAGGTTTACTTGATCCAACAGAAGTTTCGTAATGCTTAAGTTGTGATGTGGACACGTGACATACCGACAACTTTGATAAAAAACACTATAGGAGTTGTCTCCAGATGGCTATGCATATTCATGCTAGTAGCTTAGCATCTCTCTCCATTGAATACAGGCGGTGCATATTCATGCTAGCAGCTTAGCATCTCTCTCCATTGAATACAGGCGGTTGACGTCAACAACCCTCAGAATAGAAACAATAGATTACAATAATAAGATGTATCCACCAATCCAAAGAAAGGATAGGCGGGAGCTAGACAACCCGCAGTGCCGCTTTGTGGACAACAACTCCCCTTGTGAGGGCGGAGAGACATCTTGTCAGTATATCCATAATCTTTGGTGTAGCCAACCCAACTCACATTTTATTTTTTTATTTTTTATTTCACCTTTATTTAACCAGGTAGGCTAGTTGAGAACAAGTTCTCATTTGCAACTGCGACCTGGCCAAGATAAAGCATAGCAGTGTGAACAGACAACAACACAGAGTTACACATGGAATAACATACAATAAACAAGTCAATAACATGGTAGAAAAAAGAGAATCTATATACAATGTGTGCAAAAGGCATGAGGTAGGCACTATTGGGGGGCACGGTGTGTAGTAAAACATCACTACATGACAATCACAACATGCCGTGCCCCCCAGTCTGCGGTCAGCAGATCGACCCTTCTCAAATATATATGTTAAGTCACTTTTTGGAAACGGAACAGAGAAAACAAGGGGTAGCTTGTTCTCTAGTCGTCTGATTCTAGACATATCAGTCATCATCCTGGGCCCTCCGTTGAAGAGGTATTGACGAGCCAACTCCGAATATCCAAAGTTAAAAACACATTTAAGGCGGTACTTACTGGTGTTAATCAGATCTCCTATCTCCTCCTCTTCATCTTTCAATGTGACAGTAATCTCCCCCTCCTTCTTCACTCCAAAAACTACATTCTCCTCTTCTTTTACTGTAACATCCTCCTCTTCTTTCACTGAAACGTCTTTCTCTTCTTCTTTTACTGTAACAGCCTCACCCTCTACTTTATGATTTACTGTGACATCCTCTTCTTCCTTCTCCTCTTTCACGACAATGTTCAGCCCCAGAGCTTCTTTCTCCGTCCAGCAGACCGCCTCGTCTTTAACAAGAGTGGAGTAGCTTACTGACCTCATGGTCGGGGATGTTAGCTAGCTAGCTATCATTAGCGACTAGGCTAGTGCTAACTTAACCAGCCAGCTACTATAGCTGACTAATACAAAATAACGTAATATTAAATTAAATAGGTTAAAAATTAGATACGACAGAAGTGTGTCTAAAACACAGTAGCTAATATACAGCGAAAGCGTATAAATAGCTTGAATCTTTCGGCTATGTTGGCTAGCAAGCTACCGAGGTGGTTGACGAGCTGTTTATGAAGAACCGTCCACTAGATTATACGTCACGCTGGCAGCGTCGCCTGAAAGACGCACATCGCCGTCTGCTGACTGGAGGGGAAACGCAGTTGAGGATCATATTTTATTCTCAGACAAAGATTATTTTAAATGGATTGAATTAAATAATACCATTATATTGAGACATACAAAGACAGGAATGTGTTGATTGATTAGTGCGAATAAAAATGTTTACTACAGCACATTTAAGGCAGTTTCATTAAGTTATATTACATCTATATTAGCAGCTAGCTACTGTAGGTCTATACTGCTCCTACATGGCGTAACAATACATCATATAGATGTATATAATGAACAGACTAGGTCTATACTGCTCCTACATGGTGTAACAATACATCATGTAGATGTATATAATGAACAGACTAGGTCTATACTGCTCCTCCATGGTGTAACAATACATCATGTAGATGTATATAATGAACAGACTAGGTCCATACTGCTCCTACATGGTGTAACAATACATCATGTAGATGTATATAATGAACAGACTCGGTCTATACTGCTCCTACATGGTGTAACAATACATCATGTAGATGTATATAATGAACAGACTAGGTCCATACTGCTCCTACATGGTGTAACAATACATCATGTAGATATATATAATGAACAGACTAGGTCTATACTGCTCCAACATGGTGCAACAATACATCATGTAGATGTATATAATGAACAGACTAGGTCCATACTGCTCCTACATGGTGTAACAATACATCATATAGATGTATATAATGAACAGACTAGGTCTATACTGCTTCTACATGGTGTAACAATACATCATGTAGATGTATATAATGAACAGACTAGGTCCATACTGCTCCTACATGGTGTAACAATACATCATATAGATGTATATAATGAACAGACTAGGTCCATACTGCTCCTACATGGTGTAACAATACATCATGTAGATATATATAATGAACAGACTAGGTCTATACTGCTTCTACATGGTGTAACAATACATCATGTAGATGTATATAATGAACAGACTAGGTCTATACTGCTCCTACATTTTTATGTATTATTATGTGTTATTTATTTCTCCTTTATTTAACCAGGTCGGCCAGTTGAGAACAAGTTCTCATTTACAACTGCGACCTGGTCAAGATAAAGCAAAGCAGTTCGACAAAAACAACAACACAGAGTTACACATGAACAAACATTCAGTCAACAACACAATAGAAGACAGAGAATATATTTTTATGTTTAGAAATATTGTGAAACACGATCATTCCACTATTAATGCAGATATTATGGACATTTTATTTAAAACATGTAATTAAACTATAATTGTAGCTCCTTTAATTTAGACCCAAAATGTATTTGCTATAATGTGTGCCATTGCCCAGCTATTAAAATGGACAGGCGACTATTTGAGACTCAGCATTGAATTTAAATTTTATGGAATGTTAACTTTGATTGTCTTCAATGAAAATGAGAGACCTTTCAAACATGGAATGCAACGTTGTATGAAACATTATTGTCAAGTGACTTGATGTCTACGGTGCCAAAGAGATTGATAGTTGGGAGTGTTGGGAGTGTCCAGTGTGTTGATATAACGGTAATAATGTCAAAATTCCACTTTTAACAACCATCAGAATTGACAAGTAAATTGGTTAATTGAAAGTTATACCTGAGTGGTGCAGCAGTCGAAGGTACTGCATCACAGTGTTAGAGGTGTCACTATAGACCCGAGTGGTGCAGCAGTCTAAGGTACTGTATCACAGTGTTAGAGGTGTCACTATAGACCCGAGTGGTGCAGCGGTCTAAGGTACTGTATCACAGTGTTAGAGGCGTCACTATAGACCCGAGTGGTGCAGCAGTCTAAGGTACTAGATCACAGTGCTAGAGGCGTCACTATAGACCAGAGTGGTGCAGCAGTCTAAGGTACTGTATCACAGTGTTAGAGGTGTCACTATAGACCCGAGTGGTGCAGCAGTCTAAGGTACTAGATCACAGTGCTAGAGGTGTCACTATAGACCAGAGTGGTTAAGCAGTCTAAGGTACTAGATCACAGTGTTAGAGGTGTCACTATAGACCCGAGTGGTGCAGCAGTCTAAGGTACTAGATCACAGTGTTAGAGGTGTCACTATAGACCCGAGTGGTGCAGCGGTCTAAGGTACTAGATCACAGTGTTAGAGGTGTCACTATAGACCCGAGTGGTGCAGCAGTCTAAGGTACTGCATCACAGTGTTAGAGGTGTCACTATAGACCCGAGTGGTGCAGCAGTCTAAGGTACTAGATCACAGTGCTAGAGGTGTCACTATAGACCAGAGTGGTTAAGCAGTCTAAGGTACTAGATCACAGTGTTAGAGGTGTCACTATAGACCCGAGTGGTGCAGCAGTCTAAGGTACTGTATCACAGTGTTAGAGGTGTCACTATAGACCCGAGTGGCACAGCAGTCTAAGGTACTGTATCACAGTGTTAGAGGTGTCACTATAGACCCGAGTGGTGCAGCAGTCTAAGGTACTGTATCACAGTGTTAGAGGTGTCACTATAGACCCGAGTGGTGCAGCAGTCTAAGGTACTAGATCACAGTGTTAGAGGTGTCACTATAGACCCGAGTGGTGCAGCGGTCTAAGGTACTGGTCCCGTGTGGCTCAGTTGGTAGAGCATGGCGCTTGCAACGCCAGGGTTGTGGGTTCATTTCCCACGGGGGGACCAGGATGAATATGTATGAACTTTCCAATTTGTAAGTCGCTCTGGATAAGAGCGTCTGCTAAATGACTTAAATGTAAATGTACTGCATGGCAGTGTTAGAGGCGACACTAGAGGCGTCACCCGGGTTCGATCCCGGGCTGTACCACAACCTGCCGTGATCGGGAGTTCCATAGGGCGGCACACAATTGGCCAAGCGTCGCCCGGTGTTTCCTCCTACACATTGGTGCAGCTGGCTTCCGGGTTAAGCGGGCGTGTATTCTATCCTATTCTACTGTATCTTAGTCTATGTATTACTCATCTCATATGTATATACTGTATTCTATCCTATTCTACTGTATCTGTCTATGTATTACTCATCTCATATGTACATACTGTATTCTATCCTATTCTACTGTATCTTAGTCTATGTATTACTCATCTCATATGTACATACTGTATTCTATCCTATTCTACTGTATCTGTCTATGCTGCTCTGATATCGCTCATCCATATATTTATATATTCTTATTCCATAAGTTAGATTTGTGTGTATTAGGTATTTGTTGTGAAATTGTTAGATATTACTGCACTGTTGGAGCTATGAACACAAGCATTTAGTTAGATATTACTGCACTGTTGGAGCTAGGAACACAAGCATTTAGTTAGATACTACTGCACTGTTGGAGCTATGAACACAAAACATTTAGTTAGATAATACTGTTGGAGCTAGGAACACAAGCATTTAGTTAGATACTACTGCACTGTTGGAGCTGGGAACACAAGCATTTAGTTAGATACTACTGCACTGTTGGAGCTATGAACACAAGCATTTAGTTAGATACTACTGCACTGTTGGAGCTAGGAACACAAGCATTTAGTTAGATATTACTGTTGGAGCTCGGAACACAAGCATTTAGTTAGATATTACTGCACTGTTGGAGCTCGGAACACAAGCATTTAGTTAGATATTACTGTTGGAGCTATGAACACAAGCATTTAGTTAGATACTACTGCACTGTTGGAGCTGGGAACACAAGCATTTAGTTAGATACTACTGCACTGTTGGAGCTGGGAACACAAGCATTTAGTTAGATACTACTGCACTGTTGGAGCTATGAACACAAGCATTTAGTTAGATACTCCTGCACTGTTGGAGCTAGGAACACAAGCATTTAGTTAGATATTACTGCACTGTTGGAGCTCGGAACACAAGCATTTAGTTAGATACTACTGCACTGTTGGAGCTAGGAACACAAGCATTTAGTTAGATATTACTGCACTGTTGGAGCTAGGAACACAAGCATTTAGTGTGATATTACTGCACTGTTGGAGCTAGAAACACAAGCATTTAGTTAGAAACACCCCATCACTTTACATTACTTACATATTTGCCTATGTATGTATGGACCCAAACGTTTGGTATACATATTAGTTCAGAACCTAGCTATGAACCTCAGCTATCATAGCCAGTTGTATCAACTTCAAAACAGCCTGAATGACATTAATGAAGCCTATGGATTGAGTAGAATATAATATCATGTTGTACCAAGGATGCAAGTCGTATATACATGTAGTTATTACCATGCATGAGATCCCCACATTGTAGCCTGTACATTTAATATATTCACTGATCATGTACTGTACCTTGGCAAATAAAGGTGCAGTTTAGGTATGAATGTCTTTGAGATGATTTTTCAGTCATATCCAATACCAGGAGTATCAAATTCCAGTCTTTGAATGACGCTGTGTCTGCATGTATGTATTACAATTATACACTTCAACAGTGTTTACCAATCTTGGTCCTGGGACATCAATGGTTACACATTGTAACTAATAGACTAGAAACAGGATTTAACTAGTTAATTCATATATACAGAAATATAATGTTAAAAACCAGAACACTACACTTCCTATGCATCATGTAAATACTCCAACACTGGTTCATCTCAACATCTAATGCCCTTCATCTGCATTGATCTGATAAACACAGGATAGGTGGAGTATTTCATCACATTACACTTCATTTCAACCAGTAGAGAATGTGAAACGCTTTATTGAAAAGCTCATTATACAAGTGTTATAAATACAAGTTCAATTTGTCCTTCAATGCACATCTGTTGTGCATTATAAGAACAGAGGAAGAAAGAGGTGGAGAGAGAGAGGTGTAAAAGACAGAAAGGGAAAGAGGTAAACACATAGTAGCAGGGAAGGCAGCACATGATTAATGAATCACAGTGCTACATAAATATTCTCTCAGTTCATCACAATTACATAACAGTGTCTCTAGTCGGCACAAAGGTTATCTTAAAAGAGGGTGAGGTGGCGATGATGGGACTGGGGGTTGGCATCCTCTCACATCAAAACATATCTGCAGACGAGAGACAGATGGAGAGAGAGAGCATGTTTAAGCCTTGTGTTTTTATTTTTTATTCTAACATTGTTAGTCATCAATCAGGAGGTGAAATGCAAAACTGACCTTGGATCATTAACTCTGGGACTACTGCATCTATCTGTATTTCAATGTAAAGCATCTCTTTAATAATACTTCCTGTATAATATAAACTGACCTGGGATCATTAACTCTGGGACTACTGCATCTATCTGTATTTCAATGTAAAGCATATCTTTAATAATTCTTCCTGTTGACCTGACCAAGTGACCTCTCACCTCTGATCATGCTGTGCCCTCTATGTAGCCAGTTCAGATGCAGGAGGGGTTCACCGACACAGCTGATATAACCTAGAGGATTTAGGGAGAAGAGGAGAGAGGGATGAAGTGAAGGAGAGAGACTGTTATTGAGAAAATAAGGTAGTTAAAGTGACAGTGTTCAACAGGAATCTGTGTGTGGCCTCACCTGGTGTCCACACCACACTAAGTGGCTGCAGAGTACTTTATGCTGAAAAACATGAACGGACACACAAGGACAAACAATATAGCGTAGTTATAGAAATAATGAAGTGTCTTACTATTCTCCATGGTTGGCCCTCTTGCCTATTCTTTGAAGGTGGAAGGAGCCACAGTTATACACCTGAGCCTGCTTACTGCAGAACACAATCCATCAATCAGATTGATACATGAGTGTGTAGGTGTGGGTTATAGGGTGTCTAATTGTTCTACATTTTTTCAATATGGGTGATTTAAAATAGCCTGTTTTGTTTTTGCACAGACATCACACCCTTACCTAAACAGCACCCTCACCTGAGAAGTAGAAATCAAAGGGAGACACACTAGGAATTGAATAACTGCAGTTGACATAGCTAAGTAAATGGAAGAATACTCTTATTGCAATGTGAATGGCTCTTAAAAGAGCCTTTGGTTGTGCATAGTGTAGTCTATGGTGTTGCCAGGGAACAGCACCCTCTTAAAAGAGCCTTTGGTTGTGCATAGTGTAGTCTATGGTGTTGCCAGGGAACAGCACCCTCTTAAAATAGCCTTTGGTTGTGCATAGTGTAGTCTATGGTGTTGCCAGGGAACAGCACCCTCTTTGAAGAAGTAGGAGGTGAAGATCTCCTGCACACGGATTGCCTCTCTTGCTGCGTTGTTGGACCCCATCCTTGAAACATCCTGCAGAGCAGCAGACTCCTCCTCTGGGACACGGCGGCGAGCTGCAGATCCCCTCCTGGTCCTCGTGTCCATCCTCATGAAGTTACGCAGGACACAGGTAGCCTTCACACACCTGAATTCCTCCAGGAGGCAGTCCCAGATGACCATGGTCACCCAACCTTGCAGTGCCCTACACGGTAACTGTAGGCAATCGTTTTGAAGGAATCTCCAGTTACAAGGTATCTGTAGGAATATGGAAGACAATGTCATTATTAGACTTTTACATCACCAGGTCATTGTGGATTACTAAAGTATAATATCCCTGATAACAAATCATGATAACATTGGATTGATAGATGCATGGGCACACATATGTACATGTGTAGCATGTGACAATAACAGGATCATATCAAGGACAGCATCACAAATGAATACATAAATACCACTTGAAGCTTGATGATGAGTTGATCATTTGAATCAGCTGTGCAGTGCTGAGGCAAAAACAACAATGTGCCTCTTTGAGTCCCCAGGACTGAGAACCACTGCTCTTCATTGGGACCTCTTCATATGTAGACTGGCTTTCACAGCGCTCTTTATCTGAGGACAGAAAACCTCACAAGAAACACACTTCATTATAGTCAAATTACACCACACTGAATATTATGTTACTATTATCTCCGTCCTCACTTCTAGGGACAGGAACTACACAAAAGTACCTGCCCTATCCAGAATAGCCTCCTCTCTCACTGACAGTTGGGGCTGCTATCCTTTCACCCTCCTCCATGGCTGATAGCTAGCTACCTACAAATGCATTTGGAGTTTGTTTTTTACAGTGATAAATACATCAAGATAGATAGCTAATATGAAGTTAGGTAGCTGGTGATATTTAATTCACTTAGCTATCTATACAGTATTTGAAGTTGGTTAGATAGATAGCTAATATGAAGTTAGGTAGTTGCTGATATTTAATTCACTTAGCTAACTATCTATACAGTATTTGAAGTTGGTTAGATAGCCAGCTAGCCAACTAGCTAGCTCATTTAGCAGCTCATTTGAGTTAGCCTGCACTGTAGCTAGTTAGCTCATTTAGCAGCTCATTTGAGTTAGCCTGCACTGTAGCTAGTTAGCTAATAATACATCGTTGCTCCTTTACATTTCCAAAATCTATTTACTTACTTGAATAGGTTCTCCCAGACATGTGGACAACTGGAAACAGGCCAGAAAAGTTTGTCACCAGAGCGCTTTAGAGGATATTACTATTGAACTATGTAGCCATTTAATAACCAGACCTTCATACAAACTTGCTCTGCTGAATTCTTGACGGAGTCACAACGGGCGGCCTAAGCGGCATCTAGTCCATCTGCTGACTGGACGCAGGTGAGGAAAATGTACATTTTATTTTCAGACAACAAGTTAACTCTAGGGTACTCTCTAGGGATTCTTGAGACATCCCTACCCTAAACCCTAACCTTAACCCCTAACTTAACCATTTTAAATGTCAACTTCAACGGGCTACGGACGTCCCAAAGATGTATCGCTACCTGAAAATACATGATCTAAGTGATTGATAGTTAGTATACATCAGTCATAAAGCCTTATTTACTTTAAGGAACTACTAAAATAGTGATTTTGTCAGACAGCATAGACAGCAGCTCTACACTTTATTTACTGACTGATCCATTCATCCTTCCATCCCTCCTCAGCCTTCCTCTCCTCTGAAGACCCAGTGAGGGTGGAGCTCAGTCAGGGAGCTGTTGAGGGACTGGTTAGGAAGAACACTTCTACACCCAGAGGTGAGAGGTCACACATGGTTTAGATGGTAAATATTTTTGTCCCCTTAGCGGTTCATCACGTCAGCAAAAGGGAATATGTTCCATCATCTATGTTTATTTACATTAGTGCAAATTGTATTGGTGTAATTTCTCACCCCTGTTGGCTGTATGAAAGTTAATTTCACCTCAGGCACACACATTTGTTCTTTGATATTATGAAGGTAATTTGTGTCAAATGTACTTTTCCCCACTCATTCACCCCATCTCTTCACATTGCTTATTTATATTCAGTGGCCTGACTGCATCCAGACTATGTCAAAGGCCCATCCTGGTAGATCTGAACCGAATGCAGCTTGGAGTGATCAGATGACAGAAGTCACATTTAGGTGCCCACTGTAACTGAGGCCATAGATGCTCCACATCCATTACTTTGAGTGTTTTATATAATATGACTAAATGTGTTTCTTTGTGTTGCAGGGGCAGTCAAGAAATGGAACGACAAGGCCAAAGAACATGACATAAGCAGAGCTGTGGGAAACCACCTCAAGCCCCTGGTAGAGCCGGGGGTGGTGTTTACCACTCCACCAGGCCTTCAGCAGGCTTGAAAAGTGGGATTGATACTGATTTTCATACTAAGATGGACCAAGAGTCTGTTGATTGGTCAGTCATTGGGTTCATTTGTTGACATCAAATCAAGCTTTATTTATACAGCACATTTCAGACATGGATGCAACACAATGGCTTCACAGGAGAAAACTATGAAAATAAACTGAAATATTTAGTACACAAAACAGGATAAAAAAAACAGAAGATTATCAACTGAAAGACCAATGAGCAGTCTAAGGAAATGCCATTGATTAAAACACTAATTGGATGAAATATCCAACCCAAAATAAAAGCTTGTTTATTAGGAGGGGTTCTCAAAGACACTATGGGGGTGTCGACTGAAAGTTGACTAGTAACAACTGGGACCTAAAAGACACCAACCATGAGACTCACTAAATCTGTCCAAGAAGAAGCAAACAAAAGAAAAACCCACAATAAACTTAAAGACAGGAAGCAAACCAAAAAAGTGGAGCAACTAAAGGTGTTGACTCTCCACATCTATCAAGACAACTGGAGCACTGGGCCAGACACTCTTAAATAGAACCTGGACCAGCTCAGGTGAAACACCTTCCCACTAACGAGATGGACAAGCCAGCACAGGTGTAACACATACTGACTAACGAGGTGACACCAATCAGTGCGTCCTACGTGCTAACGAGCTATACGGGCGAACGAGCTAGACGTGCTGACGAGCTAGACGTGCTGACGAGCTATACGTGCTAAAGTCCAACCTCAAAACATAAATGAAAAAAATAAATACAATCATATAATTACTTTCTATAGAATCCTAAAACTCACCAGCTTCTAGAACTCTCATCGCCTTGGAACAAACTCAAATCAAATTGTATTAGTCATGTCTGATTTCAAGAGCTCCTTACAATATCCCGAGCTTCTCTCTCTTTTCAGGGTTCACTAGATAGGCATGTTGTTGGATCGGGGACCAGTCCCCAATGTCATGCTCTAGTACATTTGGGTTGGTACATCTGAGAATTATCCCTGATATTCTAAAAGCAGGATAACAATTTCAATATAATAGTACCCAAAAATTGTCAGTTGGTTGCATAAATAACTATGACTAAATGTTACATGAATTGTAAATATCAAAAGCAAATGTACACCCCTTTGTTAATATGTGTTGGCAATAATTAACTTAATGGTGAGGCATGGAATAATAAAACATGTATCTTTTGTCAGGCTGAATGTTTGAATATATGAGGTGATTTGAGTCATGCTTCTTCAGTAGTGGAATAAAGACAATTAGCACTTGAATGTTGTCAAGAAATACTAGAGTGATGTAGGATTGTTAATAAAATTGATTATAGACCAATTTATTATACTGCAAGTACGTTGAAATTAAGTTGTTTTCAAGTAATTTAAAAAACGACCCGAAAATACATATTTTTAACTTTCACTTTCAACTACAACCGAACATATATTGGACGTCGGGGATAGTCTTCTTTTCAACGTCTTTTCAATGACATTTTGCTAAGTGGGAATAGCGCAATGTCAAAACACAGTTTTAACGTGTCCAAATCAATAACCAATATGCAAGAAACAGTTTGGGATATATTGAAAACCTAAACATTTTCAAGTGTTGCATTTTGATTCAAGTGGGTCACCAAAGTGGTAAGTGTAACACAACTCTATTTTTGTTAGTCACATTTTGTTAAATCTCATAAATAGTACTCTTTCAATTCAGAGCCTGGATTTCCCCCTGAGGCTAATATCCATATCATGCTGCAATCAATTGAACAGGGCAACGGATAAGGTAGAACATCATTAAAATACTCCTTCTACAATGTTAAAACATTCTACATTGTGACATCATTAAAATACTCCTACTACAATGTTAAAACATTCTACATTGTGACATTATTAAAATACTCCTACTACAATGTTAAAACATTCTACATTGTGACATTATTAAAATACTCCTACTACAATGTTAAAACATTCTACATTGTGACATTATTAAAATACTCCTACTACAATGTTAAAACATTCTACATTGTGACATCATTAAAATACTCCTTCTACAATGTTAAAACATTCTACATTGTGACATCATTAAAATACTGCTACTACAATGTTAAAACATTCTACATTGTGACATTATTAAAATACTCCTTCTACAATGTTAAAACATTCTACATTGTGACATTAGAATACTGCTACTACAATGTTAAAACATTCTACATTGTGACATCATTAAAATACTCCTACTACAATGTTAAAACATTCTACATTGTGACATTATTAAAATACTCCTACTACAATGTTAAAACATTCTACATTGTGACATTATTAAAATACTCCTACTACAATGTTAAAACATTCTACATTGTGACATTATTAAAATACTCCTACTACAATGTTAAAACATTCTACATTGTGACATTATTAAAATACTCATACTACAATGTTAAAACATTCTACATTGTGACATCATTAAAATACTGCTACTACAATGTTAAAACATTCTACATTGTGACATTATTAAAATAAAATACTCCTACTACAATGTTAAAACATTCTACATTGTGACATTATTAAAATACTCCTTCTACAATGTTAAAACATTCTACATTGTGACATCATTAGAATACTGCTACTACAATGTTAAAACATTCTACATTGTGACATTATTAAAATAAAATACTCCTTCTACAATGTTAAAACATTCTACATTGTGACATTATTAAAATACTCCTTCTACAATGTTAAAACATTCTACATTGTGACATCATTAGAATACTGCTACTACAATGTTAAAACATTCTACATTGTGACATTATTGAAATAAAATACTCCTACTCAGAATACTGTCCTCAAGCCATAAGTTGTTAATCAAAGGGAGGGCACCAGACGTCAGAATACTGCCCTCAAGCCATAAGTTGTTAATCAAAGGGAGGGCACCAGACGTCAGAATACTGCCCTCAAGCCATAAGTTGTTAATCAAAGGGAGGGCACCAGACGTCAGAATACTGCCCTCAAGCCATAAGTTGTTAATCAAAGGGAGAGCACCAGACGTCAGAATACTGTCCTCAAGCCATAAGTTGTTAAACAAAGGGAGGGGACCAGACGTCAGAATACTGCCCTCAAGCCATAAGTTGTTAATCAAAGGGAGGGCACCAGCCGTCAGAATACTGCCCTCAAGCCATAAGTTGTTAATCAAATTTAGAATAAGGCTTTAAAGTAACAAAATGTGGAAAAAGTCAAGGGGTCTGAATACTTTCCGAATGCCCTGTATACAGCACCACCTCCCCCATAAGCATTCCTGTCTTTTCTGTAGATGTTATATCCCTGTATTGCTACTGCTGGATCAAAGGAATTATCTCAGTGAGTTTCAGAGATGAACAGTACAGTGCATTCCAAATTCAATAGGCAGGCAAGTTAACAAAAACGTTTTCAAATAAAAACTATTCCAGAAAATGTCAAAGCGTATATAACGCCCGTCCAAGAGACTGTCGACCAATCGCGTTCACATTGTCATGCTGTGACACGCAGTTCCTAATTCTCACGAACATCCCTTTTTAAAGTCAGGGTATGAGTCGAGAAACATGCCTTAACCAACAGTGCAGTTTAAGAAGAAGAAAATATTTACCAAGTAGACTAAAATAAAAAGTAATAATAAAAGTAACACAATGAGAATAACAATAACGAGGCAATATACAGGGGGCACTGGTACCGAGTCAGTGTGGAGGCTATATACAGGGGGGCACCGGTACTGAGTCAGTGTGGAGGCTATATACAGGGGGGCACCGGTACCGAGTCAGTGTGGAGGCTATATACAGGGGGCACCGGTACTGAGTCAGTGTGGAGGCTATATACAGGGGGCACCGGTACTGAGTCAGGGTGGAGGCTATATACAGGGGGCACCGGTACCGAGTCAGTGTGGAGGCTATATACAGGGGGCACCGGTACCGAGTCAGTGTGCGGGGTTACAGGCTAGTTGAGGTAATCTGTACATGAAGGTAGGGGAGTGTAGTGACTATGCATAGGTAACAAACAACCAGTGAGTAGCAGCAGTGCACAAAAGGGAGGGGGGTGGGGGGGTCAATGTAAATTGTCCGGTGGTGATTTTACGAATTGTTCAGCAGTCTTATGGCTTGGGGGTAGAAGCTGTTGAGGCTTTTGGTTCTAGACTTGGCGCTGCGGTACCACTTGCCGTGCGGTAGCAGAGAAAACAGTCTATAACTTGGGTGACTAGAGTCTCTGACAATTTTGTGGGCTTTCCTCTGACACCGCCTATTATATAGGTCCTGGATGGCAGGAAGCTTGGCCACAGTGATGTACTGGGCCGTTCGCACTACCCTCTGTAGCGCCTTACGGTCAGATGCCGAGCAGTTGCCATACCAGGTGGTGATGCAACCGGTCATTATTTGACTATTTTACCTGCCAGAGCCAGTCTACCTCTGAAAATAACATACAGTCCTTGGACCTTGAGGAGTAACGGGGGCAGCAATCAGCAGTAGAAACAATAACAAAGCTTACTCCCTGCCTGTTTCGGTAAAAAGCATATTGGGCTAATCTAATAGGAGATATTGAGGACTACAGTATTTCAGGCATTGTCATTGGATGCATTTGATCAATTGTTAACGTTTTGTTGATGGTCCACTCTTGATGTTCTACACGTTACAGTGTAGCTTCAGCCATTCCTACAGAACAACATTAAAGTGTAGAACCCCTTTACTGCATATTGGTTCAACGACTGCAGAGACGGTACTTACTGGTGTTAAACAGATCTCCAACCTCCTCTTCTTTCACACCAAAAAACTACATCCTCCTCTTTCTCTTCCTCCTCTTCTTTCACTGTAACATCCTCCTCCTCTTTCACTCTGAACGCGTCTTCCTCTTCTTTCACTGTAACGTCTTTCTCTTCTTCTTTCACAGTAACAGCCTCACCCTCTACTTGTATTTGTATTGTAACATCCTTCTCTTCCTCCTCCTCTTTGACGAAAGCTTCTTTCTCCGTCCAGCAGACCTCCTCATCTTTATCAGGAGGAGAGTAACTTAGTGAACTCATGGTCGGGGATGTTAGCTAGTTAGCATTAGCGACTAGCCTAGTTCAAAGCTAACTTAGCAAACAAGCTAGCTGACAAACAACGTAAATATATAATTGCATGGACCAACAAGTACATACAACAGAAGTGTGTTTCAAACACATCGACTAATATACACCAAAACAGTGTAAAGAGGGTGAATGTTGTAGCTATGTTTGCTAGAAAGCTACCGAGGTGTCTGACTAGCTGTTGTTGTTGAAGGAGCGTCCCGTCCACTAGATTATACGTCACACTGGCAGCATCGCCTGAACCTAAAAGACGCACATCGCCATCTGCTGATTGGAGTGGGTAACGCAGTTGAGGAACCAAAAGTTTATTTTTCATTTATTTCATAAAAGTGTAATCTAACCAAAGTCTTGCAGATGTTTACATGGTTTGACACATCTGCCAGGTGATTCACTTCTAACCGAAGTCTTGCAGGTGTTTACATGGTTTGACACACCTGCCAGGTGATTCACTTCTAACCGAAGTCTTGCAAGTGTTTACATGGTTTGACACATCTGCCAGGTGATTAAAAATCTAATTTCAGTACCAGTGTATTATATATATATTTTTTCACCAATGTCATGAAATCCAATTGCAACTCCTCTACGGACTCGGGGGAGAGGCGAAGGTTGAGAGCCATGCGTCCTCCGAAACACGACCCTGCCAAGCCGCACTGCACATCTTGACACACTGCTCGCTTAACCTGGAAGTGATACTGCCTGGATTAGAACCATAAAATGATGCAGCTGATGATCATTAGATTAGAATCAGGGACTGTAGTTACGCCTCTAGTGACGCCAATGACAAGCATACCCATTACATGATGCAGCCACCACCATGCTTGAAAATATGTAGTCAGTGATGTGTTGGATTTGCCCCAAACATAACGCTTTTGTATTCAGGATATAAAGTTAATTTCTTTCCCACATTGTTTTTCAGTATTACTTTAGTGCCTCATTGCAAACAGAATGCATGTTTTGGAATATTTGTATTCTATACAGGCTTCCATCTTTTCACTCTGTCATTTAGGTTAGTATTGTGGAGTCACTACAATGTTGTTGATCCATCCTCAGTTTTCTCCTATCACAACCATTAAACACTAACTATTTTAGTCACCATTGGCCTCATGGTGAAATCCCTGAGCGGTTTCCTTCCTCTCCAGCAACTGAGTTAGTGACTGGGTATATTGATACACCATCTAAAGTGTAATTAATAACTTCACCATGCTCAAAGGGATATTCAATGTCTGCTTTTTTTTACCCATTTACCAACACATGCACTTCTTTGTGAGGCGTTGGAAAACCTCCCTGGTCTTTGTGGTTGAATCTGTGTTTGAAATTCACTGCTCGACTGAGGGACAGTACAGATAATTGTATGTGTGGGGTACAGAGATGAGGTAGTCATTCAGACATCATGTTAAACACTATTATTGCACACAGAGTGAGTCCCTGCAACTTATTATGTGACTTGTTAAGCAACATCTTTACTCCTGAACTTATTTAGGCTTTTAATTAAATTTGTAAACAGTTCCAAAAACATAATTCCACTTTGACATTATGGGGTATTGAATCCATTTAACCCCAGTATCTCTACTTGCACATTCATCTTCTGCTATTCACATTCACATTCCCTACCATTCCAGTGTTTAATTGCTATATTGTAATTACTTCGCCACCATGGTCTATTTATTGCCTAACCTCTCTTATCCTACCTTATTTGCACATGCTGTATATACATTTTTCTACTGTATAATTGATTGTATTTTTGTTTATTCCATGTGTAACTCTGTGTTGTTGTATGTGTCATTGCAAATGAGAACTTGTTCTCAACTAGTCTACCTGGTTAAATAAAAATACATTTTAAATTCAGGATGTAACACAACAACATGTGGGACCAGTCAAGGGGTGTGAAAACTTTCTGAAGTCTCTGTATATATAAAACTCCCCCCACCCAGCAATCTAATAGCATCAGTAGAATCTGTTGAAATAAAACCACAGATAAATATACCTAACAAAGTACAATCTAATAGCATCAGTAAAATCTGTTGAAATAAAACCACAGATAAATATACCTAACATAGTACAATCTAATAGCATCAGTAAAATCTGTTGAAATAAAACCAGAGATAAATATACCTAACATAGTACAATCTAGTAGCATCAGTAGAATCTGTTGAAATAAAACCCCAGATAAATATACCTAACATAATACAATCTAATAGCATCAGTAAAATCTGTTGAAATAAAACCACAGATAAATATACCTAACATAGTACAATCTAGTAGCATCAGTAGAATCTGTTGAAATAAAACCACAGATAAATATACCTAACATAGTACATCTATTAAACAATACATCACAATACAGCAGAAATAGTTACACATTATAGAGATCCATTCCTGGATGTACAGGTCTGTTGGATAAACCTTCAGAAATAGTTACACATTATAGATCCATTCATGGATGTACAGGTCTGTTGGATAAACCTTCAGAAATAGTTACACATTATAGATCCATTCCTGGATGTACAGGTCTGTTGGATAAACCTTCAGAAATAGTTACACATTATAGATCCATTCAACACAGCCAGCGCATTCATCAGCACCATTTTTTTCCTCTCCGTTGCCCACTCACTTTCAACTTTTAGATAATAAAGCATTTGACCTTTCTATTGAATTAACAACAGAGGATTGGTTGATTTCCAGGTTTAATTAAGTATAATATTTAAGATGATTTATGAGAAAAGTATCATCCAACTCTGGGGTATCTCACTGCACCCTCAAATGTCATGTTTTGAAATATACAGACAGACAGATTAAAAGTAATTTTACATTGTATAACTGTACTTCTGACAGCCAACTTTCTAACTCCGCCCATAACTTTATGACATCATAACATTCCCAGAAGGATTATTGAGTCATTGTTAGTTTTACACTGAAGACATGACTCTGCCGTTGTCCTGTAGAATTTGTGAATTTTGTCTCTTGTATAATAAGGGACTATCATTTGTCCCAACATCACAGGCCACAGACTTTGATGCAGTTAAAGACTTCCAAAAGTTTTTCCTCAGTTTGAAATCAACTGAGTTTTTTTTTTACACCTGCCAATGTAAATCCATTAAACGAGACAAGTTACCAGACAGGACATATTGCTAATGCTCTTCCCATTGATAACCTGAATGACAATTAACTTGTGGGAGGTGGTCATGATGACGGGCCTATTGGATGACGTCGTCCATCGGGATTCCCCAAAAAAGAAGACTCTCTGGATTGATCACTGGGGTCAGATGTGAAGGAGGAGGTTGATCATCAGGAGTCAGATGTGAAGGAGGAGGTTGATCATCAGGAGTCAGATGTGAAGGAGGAGGTTGACCATCAGGAGTCAGATGTGAAGGAGGAGGTTGATCATCAGGAGTCAGATGTGAAGGAGGAGGTTGATCATCAGGAGTCAGATGTGAAGGAGGAGGTTGATCATCAGGAGTCAGATGTGAAGGAGGAGGTTGATCATCAGTGAACCTCTAGGATTGTGGCTGGGCTGGCGTTTCCACTTCCAGCTTGGTCATATATTTTGACACATTGAATGTTGATACTGTGAAACTATGTTATATATTTGTACCTCCTGTTTCATGAAGTGATGTCACTAAGTACTGCCCCTATATATACAATGCATTCGGAAAGCATTCAGACCCCTTCACTTATTCCACATTTTGTTACATTACAGCCTTATTCTAAAATTGATTCAATCATTTTTCCCACATCAATCTACACAATAACCAATAATGACATCACAATACCCTATAAGACATCACATTGCCCCATAATGACATCACAATACCCCATAATGACAAAGCAAAAACAGGTAAATAAATGAAATTTTTTGATTTTCTTTAAAAGACAAGGACATTTCTAAGTGACCCCAAACTTTTGAATGGTAGTGTAAATCTACATGATGTATTGTTACACCATGTAGGAGCAGTATAGACCTAGTCTGTTCATTATATACATCTACATGATGTATTGTTGCACCATGTTGGAGCAGTATAGACCTAGTCTGTTCATTATATACATCTACATGATGTATTGTTACACCATGTAGGAGCAGTATAGACCTAGTCTGTTCATTATATACATCTACATGATGTATTGTTACACCATGTAGGAGCAGTATAGACCTAGTCTGTTCATTATATACATCTACATGATGTATTGTTACACCATGTTGGAGCAGTATAGACCTAGTCTGTTCATTATATATATCTACATGATGTATTGTTACACCATGTAGGAGCAGTATAGACCTAGTCTGTTCATTATATACATCTATATGATGTATTTTTACACCATGTAGGAGCAGTATAGACCTAGTCTGTTCATTATATACATCCACATGATGTATTGTTACACCATGTTGGAGCAGTATAGACCTAGTCTGTTCATTATATACATCTATATGATGTATTGTTACACCATGTAGGAGCAGTATAGACCTTGTCTGTTCATTATATACATCTATATGATATATTGTTACACCGTGTAGGAGCAGTATAGACCTACAGTAGCTAGCTGCTAATTTAGATGTAGTATAACTTAATGAAACTGCCTTAAATGTGCTGTGGTAAACATTTTTTATTCACATTAATCAATCAACACATTCCTGTCTTTGTATGTCTCAATATAATAGTATTATTTAATTAAATCCATTTAAAATAATCTTTGTCTGAAAATAAAATATGATCCTCAACTGCGTTTCCCCTCCAGTCAGCAGACGGCGATGTGCGTCTTTCAGGCGACGCTGTCAGCATGACGTATAATCTAGTGGACGGTTCTTCATAAACAGCTCGTCAACCACCTCGGTAGCTTGCTAGCCAACATAGCCGAAAGATTCAAGCTATTTATACGCTTTCGGTGTATATTACCTACTGTGTTTTCGACACACTTAGGTCGTATCTACTTGTTAACCTATTTAATTTAATATTACGTTATTTTGTATTAGTCAGCTATAGTAGCTGGCTGGTTAAGTTAGCACTAGCCTAGTCGCTAATGATAGCTAGCTAGCTAACATCCCCGAACATGAGCTCCCTAAACTTCTCCCCTCTTGTTGAAGAAGAGGAGGTCTGCTGGACGGAGAAAGGAGGTCTGTGGCTGGACGTTGTCGTGAAAGAGGAGGAGGAAGAGGAGGCTGTTACAGTGAAAGAAGAGGTAGAGGATGGGGCTGTTACAGTGAAAGAAGAGGAAGACGCGTTCAGAGTGAAAGAGGAGGAGGAGGATGTTACAGTAAAAGAAGAGGAGGAAGATGAGAAAGAGGAGGATGTAGTTTTTGGTGTGAAAGAAGAGGAGGTTGGAGATCCGTTTAACACCAGTAAGTACCGTCTCTGCAGTCGTTGAACCAATATGCAGTAAAGGGGTTCTACACTGTAATGTTGTTCTGTAGAAATGGCTGAAGCTACACTGTAACGTGTAGAACATCAAGAGTGGACCATCAACAAAACGTTAACAATTGATCAAATGCATCTAATGACAATGCCTGAAATACTGTAGTCCTCAATATCTCCTATTAGATTAGCCCAATATGTAGTCTTAAAGGGGCAATCAGCAGTTGTTACATCCATTTTGGGACTTATACATTAATGATATGTACCCATTGTTTCTTGAAGAATTCCCTTATAAATGCCTCATGAGCTTAGTTCAACTGTTGTACCCCATCAGAACCCAAAATATAAGCATTTTTTTACTCCAATGTTTATCAGTAAATATTAACAAACACTGTATATCCTCAAAACATGGTTATAACTAGAATGTTGATATCATGAATGGTTGCATTTCTCCAGCACCATCCCTCAGCTTTTTACTGAAACAGGCAGGGAGTACGCTTTGTTATTGTTTCTACTGCTGATTGCTGCCCCCGTTACTCCTCAAGGTCCAAGGACTGTATGTTATTTTCAGAGGTAGACTGGCTCTGGCAGCTAAAATAGTCAAATATTCCATCTAAATGTGAATCGATTCTCAACGGGCAGGGAGTACGCTTTGTTATTGTTTCTACTGCTGATTCTCTGCCCCCGTTACTCCTCAAAATAATTTCACATAATACTTTCATATCACATAACAATTATTTCACACAATACTTTCATATCACATCAAAATAATTTAAAATACTTTAACATCAAAATAATTTCACACAATACTTTCATATCACATCTAAATAGGTAACCAGTCTGTATAGATAGATAGCTAAGTGAATTAAATATCATCAGCTTTCTAACTTCATATTAGCTTTCTTGATGTATTTATCACTGTAGAAAACAAACTCCAAATGCTTTTGTAGGTAGCTAGCTAACAGCCATGGAGGGTGAAAGGATAGCAGCCCCAACTGTCAGTGAGAGAGGAGGCTATTCTGGATAGGGCAGGTACTTTTGTGTAGTTCCTGTCCCTAGAAGTGAGGACGGAGATAATAGTAACATAATATTCAGTGTGGTGTAATTTGACTATAATGAAGTGTGTTTCTTGTGAGGTTTTCTGTCCTCAGATAAAGAGCACTGTGAAAGCCAGTCTACATATGAAGAGGTCCCAATGAAGAGCAGTGGTTCTCAGTCCTGGGGACTCAAAGAGGTACATTGTTGTTTTTGCCTCAGCACTGCACAGCTGATTCAAATGATCAACTCATCATCAAGCTTCAAGTGGTATTTATGTATTCATTTGTGATGCCATCCTTGATATGATCCTGTTATTGTCACATGCTACACATGCACATATGTGTGCCCATGCATCTATCAATCCAATGTTATCATGATTTGTTATCAGGGATATTATACTTTAGTAATCCACAATGACCTGGTGATGTAAAAGTCTAATAATTACATTGTCTTCCATATTCCTACAGATACCTTGTAACTGGAGATTCCTTCAAAACGATTGCCTACAGTTACCGTGTAGGGCTCTGCAAGGTTGGGTGACCAGGGTCATCTGGGACTGCCTCCTGGAGGAATTCAGGTGTGTGAAGGCTACCTGTGTCCTGCGTAACTTCATGAGGATGGACACGAGGACCAGGAGGGGATCTGCAGCTCGCCGCCGTGTCCCAGAGGAGGAGTCTGCTGCTCTGCAGGATGTTTCAAGGATGGGGTCCAACAACACTGCAAGAGAGGCAATCCGTGTGCAGGAGATCTTCACCTCCTACTTCTTCAAAGAGGGTGCTGTTCCCTGGCAACACCATATACTACACTATGCTCAACCAAAGGCTCTTTTAAGAGGGTGCTGTTCCCTGGCAACACCATAGACTACACTATGCACAACCAAAGGCTCTTTTAAGAGGGTGCTGTTCCCTGGCAACACCATAGACTACACTATGCACAACCAAAGGCTCTTTTAAGAGCCATTCACATTGCAATAAGAGTATTCTTCCATTTACTTAGCTATGTCAACTGCAGTTGTTCAATTCACAGTTTCTCTCCCTTTAACTGTGGCTCCTTCCACCTTCAAAGAATAGGCAAGAGGGCCAACCATGGAGAATAGTAAGACACTTCATTATTTCTATAACTACACTATATTGTTTGTCCTCGTGGGTCCGTTCATGTTTTTCAGCATAAAGTACTCTGCAGCCACTTAGTGTGGTGTGGACACCAGGTGAGGCCACACACAGATTCCTGTTGAACACTGTGGCTTTAACTACCTTATTTTCTCAATAACAGTCTCTCTCCTCCACTTCATCCCTCTCTCCTCTTCTCCCTAAATCCTCTAGGTTATATCAGCTGTGTCGGTGAACCCCTCCTGCATCTGGACTGGCTACATAGAGGGCACAGCATGATCAGAGGTGAGAGGTCACTTGGTCAGGTCAACAGGAAGTATTATTAAAGAGATGCTTTACATTGAAATACAGATAGATGCAGTAGTCCCAGAGTTAATGATCCCAGGTCAGTTTATATTATACAGGAAGTATTATTAAAGAGATGCTTTACATTGAAATACAGATAGATGTAGTAGTCCCATAGTTAATGATCCCAGGTCAGTTTATATTACACAGGAAGTATTATTAAAGAGATGCTTTACATTGAAATACAGATAGATGCAGTAGTCCCAGAGTTAATGATCCAAGGTCAGTTTATATTATACAGGAAGTATTATTAAAGAGATGCTTTACATTGAAATACAGACAGAGATGCAGTAGTCCCAGATTTACTGATCCAAGGTCAGTTTTGCATTTCACCTCCTGATTGATGACTAACAATGTTAGAATAAAAACACAAGGCTTAAACATGCTCTCTCTCTCCATCTGTCTCTCGTCTGCAGATATGTTTTGATGTGAGAGGATGCCAACCCCCAGTCCCATCATCACCACCTCACCTGCTTTTAAGATAACCTTTGGGCCGACGAGAGACACTATTATGTAATTGTGATGAACTGAGAGAATATTTATGTAGCACCGTGTTTCATTAATCATGTGCTGCCTTCCCTGCTCCAATGTGCTTACCTCTTTCCCTTTCTGTCTTTTACACCTCTCTCTCCACCTCCTCTTTCTTCCTCTGTTTTTATAATGCACAACAGATGTGCATTGAAGTACAGATTGAACTTGTATTTATAACACTATTATATTTACACGATGTATAGGAAGTGTTGTGTACTTTTTTTAAAAACTATATTTCTGTATATATGAATTAACTTGTTAAATCCTGTTTCTAGTCTATTAGTTACAATGTGTAACCATTGATGTCCCAGGACCAAGATTGGTGAACACTGTTGAAGTGTATAATTGTAATACATACATGCAGACACAGCGTCATTCAAAGACTGGAATATGATACTCCTGGTATTGGATATGACTGAAAAATAATCTCAAAGACATTCATACCTAAACTGCACCTTTATTTGCCAAGGTAGAGTACATGATCAGTGAATATATTAAATGTACAGGCTACAAAGTGGGGATCTCATGCATGGTAATAACTACATGTATATACGACTTGCATTCTTGGCACAACATGATATTATATTCTACTCAATTCATAGGCTTCATTAATGTCATTCAGGCTGTTTTGAAGTTGATACAACTGGCTATGATAGCTGAGGTTCATAGCTAGGTTCTGAACTAATATGTATACCAAACGTTTGGGTCCATACACAGATCGGCTAGATATCTAGCTACACATCCATGGGCGTACAGGGATTTTAATCATCCACTGCACAATAAGCAAGAACATAGCTAGCTACGTGATTTCATCTATCTGCATGGCAAATATCAGCAAGGAAAGCTTACAAAATTGTACCTTCAATTTGCAGTAAATTATTCAGCTAGCTAGATTCTATACATCCACTGTTTCACAAAATGGCAGCCTGGTTCACTGGTTGTTTCATGAGTCCCTAAAACAACCAGAATTACAATGTCATACTCATGTCACAACATCCATAAAGCTAGTCAGCTAGCTGGCTAATGTTAGCTAGTCAGCTAGCTTGCTAAATCACGATTTTTGGAAATTAACTTTATGATAAAAAAATGCAGAATCGTTTGTCTCTACATTAACTAACATTCCTGTCAACTGTGCATGTTTTTTGCATGATTCGTTATGACGTTATAATCCCTTACAGTTGCTTCCATCCTAGTATTTATGTTCGTCATCTTTGATTCAGTTCAGTTCTGTGTAGGGGTACCCCTCTCTCCTAGTATTTCTGTCTGCCATCTTTGATCCAGTTCTGTGTAGGGGTACCCCTCTCTCCTAGTATTTCTGTCCGCCATCTTTGCTCTAGTTCAGTTCTGTGTAGGCGTACCCCTCTCTCCTAGTATTTCTGTCCACCATCTTTGATCCAGTTCAGTTCTGTGTAGTGGTACCCCTCTCTCGAAGTATTTCTTTCAGCCATCTTTGCTGAAGAAAGTCTAACAATCACTAGTGCAGCAGCAGCAGCCTCCCCCGGTCCTAGTGCTGGCCCTATAAGAAGTTTAAGATGCGATGGAATGGTTGACGAAAAAAATAAATAAATCACAGAAAAAATATATAGACTGATATTGATTTATTTAGGGGGGGGCTAATTAATATTTTAGTTCTAGCGACGTCTCTGGTTCCTACCCTTTAACTTTTTGTCTGAAAATTAAATATACATTTTACTCAACTACCCAATCCAGTCAGCAGTTGGCGGTGTGTGAATTTAAGGCGACGCTGTTGGTGTGACGTATAATCTAGTGGACGCTTCTTTCAGCAGCAGCAATAGTTAGTCAGACACCTCGGTAGCTTGCTAGCCAAAATAGCCGAACCAATAAAGCTCTTTAGATGCTTTCGTTTTTTTATTAGCCACTGTGTTTTAAAACCACTTCTGTCGTCTAGTTAGTTATCCGATTTAATTTCATATTTACGGTGTTGTTGTTATTAGTCAGCTGGCGGGCTGGTTAAGTTAGCATTAGCTTAGCTAGCTAACATCCCTGACCATGCGGTCACTTAGCTACTCTTCTCCTGCTAAAGATAATATCTGCTGGATGGAGAAAGAAGCTCTGATCTTTCTGGTGGAAGAGGAGAAGGAAGAGGAGGATATCACAGTAAAACAAGAAGTAGAGAATGAGGCTGTTACAGTGAAAGAAGAGAAATACGTTACAGTAAAAGAAGAGGAAGAGAAAGGGGATGATGCCGTATTTGGAGTGAAAGAGGAGGAAGAGGAGATTACTGTCACATCGAAAAAGGAGAACGAGGAGGAAACTGGATGTCTGAGGCCGGTTTCCCAAACGCATCTTAAGGCATCCAACGATGAAATTAGCCGTAAGATGGTTTTGAGAAACAGCGTCCTGATTAATACTAGTAAGTACTGTCTTAAATACCAAACTCTGCAGTTGTTGAACTGATGTGTGGCGTTAAAGGGGAAATATGCAATTGCTACATCAATTTTTGGACTTTTAATTTATTTATATATAGCCATTGATTCTTGAAGAATATAACACATGCCTCATGAGCTTAGTTCATCTGTTGTACCCCATCAGAACCCCAAATAAGCTTTTTTTTACTCCAATGTTTAGAAACAATGTAAACCAACACTGTATCGCCTCAACATGGTTAAAACTATAATGTTGATATCATGGATGGTCTCTCTATGAATTTGAAAGTAGTTTAATTTCTCTTATTACCAAAAACAGTGGTGGAATGATTTTTTAAAACCGCAACAAAATGGCTGCTCAGAAACTTGGTTTGGTAAACAGCTGAGAAACCTATTGTAGCAACCTTCAGGCTATCCCCTGAATTCACTACACTATGAATACAAAGACTAGCCATCCATGAGGTCAAAATTATTGTTTTAAAGAGAATTCTAGGCTATATAGTATATTCTAGAATTCATCCATGATGTCATAATGATAGTTTAACCAGGTTACTAGGCTATATAGTATATTCTAGAATTACCAGTGTATATTTCCTGTGGGGGTCAAATTATTAGAGCTGTTGATAGTTCATTGTATAATATTCAGCTAATTTTTTTCATGCCCTTACTTTGAAGGCAAGACATACCTAGATGCAATTACATTCATGAATTGGTTTGAAACCTTTGTTTTAAACCCTTCTCAAAGTTGTTGCTTTAAGTTGTCTGATGCTTTAAGCATGCTGTTTGATTAAATAATTACAGATACACAAGTTACTCGAGGGAGCCAGTCATCAATATAACTGAGAAAAACTCTTCCCTCCCGCTGCTGCTGGACTTTGTAAATTCTGTCGTTATGCTCCTGAAGTTTTCATTAATTAAGTACACCAGCGGTCGTCAAACTTTCCATTTAGAGTGACAATGTATCTGACCATTTCTACCGATCTGCGTGCCAGTTATGATTTTCATATGCACATTTTTGTGGAACAGTTTCATTTAATTTATAATAGTATCTGAAAATCATTGTCTGTGATTAATCTACATTCTATCTAAATCTAAATGAAAATTTTACAAATCTAAAAGTAACTTTTATTGCCAACTATGTAAAATAAATTGCCGACATAACAAATAAAAACATTGCATTCTGCAGGTAGAAAATATCCTGATAAAAATAAATATCCTAGAAATCACATTGGCTGCTCATGGCCTGTCTACAACAAACTTGAAACATTGTATCAACTATCAACTGGGTCCTCCGAAACTTGTGATGGCAAGCTTGCGACATTGTATAAAATATTCTGGGCCCTCAGTTTCCCGCGCCAGTGAGTTCGGGACAGACACAGCTGTCGGCTATTTGTGCAAAGGATAAGAAGTAATCAGGTATTTTATAACATTTCCACTGGATCAGAGCATTACATTTTTTCCTTTCATGCCGAGTGGAAATATTTTACGAAAATAATTTGAGGAACTATTGTCGTACGCAATTGATTTTGATTAGACTTTGTTTACATGCTGTTAGAGAAATGTGCTTTGAGAGGCTCCACAACTCATTAGTGGTGGTGCGTTAAGACAATCAGAAATACTATCAGACATCCTCAAATGGGCACATTTATAGGCCTACATTTGCACACAGGCCAGGTAGACTAGTCCTGCTTCTATATGCTTAGTTAGGTGTGTGTCCTTACTCAACATTGACAGGAGTGTTTCAAATGAAAGACAATGAATAAATTGACAAAACTGACGCATCTTGCGGGGTCAGGTCTGGGTGGTCTGCCAGGGGCCGTTTCATTTAGTATCCGTTTGGTTCGGCATGGGGAATGATTGTATTTTCCCATAGTATGTTTTACTGAAGTTGACCGACTGAAAGGGAGTGTAACTTTATGACTATTGTTGGGTTCGGGCTAAACTTTGAAAATGTAGATATTAAAGACATGATAGGTCAGACGCAGAGTATATAAAGGAGTGAGATCTGTAGAAAGACAGAGTGGCTGTGGAATGTGCTGGGTGGACGGGAGGAGATCACAGGATTGCTTTAGGGGAAGTGGATGAACATCTGTGGATTAGGCGAAGGAGGGTGTTGAGGTCAGGTCAGATCCCCTGAAGGGAGTAATAAGGGTTTAGTATCCTGTTACCCGCTTCCTGTCGACCCAGAAGATGTAAGGATTGGAGAGAAGGAGGAGTGTCCAAAGTGGGGTATATATACTTGTGATGGTGAGAACATGTTTTTGTCTGAACTACGGCTGTAACGACCCTTTGGGAAAGAATTAAACTTGGTTAAGCTTCTCTAGTGTCCGTGAGTTATTTACTCTGAATAATTAGAACCGAACACTATAATTAGTGTTCCCTGAAGGAGGGAAACGGGGTACAACACCTTTTCGGCCCCACCCCTTTCTGGGTCGGTGAAGAGCGGTATTAAATTTAAGGAATAAATCCAAGCCTCACTCTCATCACCTGTGGAAGGCGGAGCTTCCAGCGAGGCGTGACTTTAATAGTATGTTGTACCTAGTTTCCCTCCTTCAGGGAACAGTAGTTATAGTCATAACTATGTGGATTTAATAGTATGTTGTACCTAGTTTCCCTTTTTCAGGGAACAGTAGTTATAGTCATAATGTTACCCTTGTCATATGATGAACTTCAACTTAAATACGGGATCTTGCTGTCGGACAGTTTTCTTGTTTTCTGAAATGCACTCGAATTATGTATAATTTCGTGGCTCCTTATGTTACGCTGGGAAAACAGTTTTCGTGGGCACAGAAATACTAAGTAATTTCAGAGTTTGCTAAATCCAATGGTTTTTAACTGAGTCACCTTGTAATCCAAGATGGCGTAGCAGTAAGATGTGTTTGTTGTAAATGTTATGTTTTTTTTTTTTTTGGCAAGACACCTCACCCAATGTGATACGGAACTGCAATTTTTTAGACCTTATAGCTGGTAACTCCAGCAGAAGCTAACCAGCTAATTAGCTACTAGCTATTGAGTCATTGTTAGCCATTGCTACCTTTACTTTTTTAGCTCAGACACCAGCCGCTTTTAGCCTGGATAACACCTGCCAGTCTGCACAGCGCGATATCAACCCTGAGCATATCGGACTGATTTTCTCCACTACATCACCGTATTCCTGCCGTAAGCTCTGGACCATTACACCGGATAATCACAGCTAGCTAGCTGCCACCGAGTGGCCCAGCCCCGAAGCTAGCTTTGAGCGAGGCCCGTCTCCCGGCCTGCTCAGTGGACCCTATGATCACTTGGCTGCACAGCTGATGCCTCCCAGACTCTTCACTAAGACGACTAGAAGCCACTACATCACCGGATTCCTGCCGTAAGCTCTGTACCGGATTGGGTATAGTGGCTAACGCCCTTGTCCCGAAGCTAGCACCAGTTATCCTCGAGCCAAGCGCATCTCCCGGCTAGCGTAGTATCGACTACCTAACGGCTTCCCTGGTTCATATATTGCTGTTCACTGGACCCTATGATCACTTGGCTACATAGCTGATGCCTGCTGGACTGTTCATTAGTCACGGTTCTCCGTTTTGTTTATCTGTCGGCCCCAGCCTCGAACTCAGGCCCCGTGTGTAGTTAACTGACCCTCTCTGCCCATTCATCTCCATTTTACCTGTTGTTTTCTTTGCTGATTAACTGTTGTCTTACCCGTTGTCTTAGTTAGCTCTCCCAATCAACACCTGTGATTGCTTCATGCCTCGCTTTATGTCTCTAATGTCAATATGCCTTGTATACTGTTGTTTAGGGTAGTTATCATTGTTTTTATTTTACTGCGGAGCCCCTAGTCCCACTCAACATGCCTCAGAGAACTCTTTTGTCCCACCTTCCACACATGCGGTGACTTCACCTAGCATAACTAGTGCCTCCAGAGATGCAACCTCTCTTATCGTCACTCAATGCCTTGGTTTACCTCCACTGTACCCCCACCCTACCAAACCCTGTCTGTACATTACATTATGCTCCTTTTATTCTCTGTTCACACCGCACTAGACGACCAGTTCTGATAGCCTTTAGCCGTACTCTCATCCTACTCCTCTGTTCCTCGGGTGATGTAGAGGTTGATCCAGGCCCTGTGTGTCCCCAGGCACTCTCAATTGTTGACTTCTGTAATCGAAAAAGCCTTGGTTTCATGCATGTTAACATCAGAAGCCTCCTCCCTAAGTTTGTTTTACTCACTGCTTTAGCACACTCTGCCAACTTTAATGTCCTTGCCATGTCTGAATCCTGGCTTAGGAAGGCCACCAAAATTTCTGAAATTTCCATCCCCAACTACAACATTTTCCGTCAAGATAGAACTGTCAAAAAGAGAGTTGCAATATACTGCAGAGATGGCCTGCAAAGAGTTCTGTCATACTTTCCAGTCCATGCCCAAACAGTTCGAGCTTCTAATTTTAAAAAGGAATCTTTCCAGAAATATGTCTCTCACTGTTGCCACCTGTTATAGACCCCCCCCTCAGCTCCCAGCTGTACCCTGGACACCATATGTGAATTGATTGCCCCTCCCCCATCTATCTTCAGAGTCCGTTCTATTAGGTGACCTAAACTGGGATATGCTTAACACCACGGCCATCCTACAATCCAAGCTAGATGCCCTCAATCTCACACAAACTATCAAGGAACCCACCAGGTTCAACCCTAAATCCGTAAACATGGGCATCCTCATAGATATTATCCTGACCAACTTGCCCTCCAAATAAACCTTTGCAGTTTTCAATCAGGATCTCAGCGATCATTGCCTGCATCCGTTATGGGTCCGCGGTCAAACGACCACCCCTCATCACTGTCAAACATTCCCTCAAACACTTCTGCAGGCAGGCCTTTCTAATCGACCTGGTCTGGGTATCTTGGAAGGATTTTGACCTCATCCCGTCAGTAGAGGATGCCTGGTTAATCTTTAAAAGTAATTTCCTCACCACCTTAAATAAGCATGGCCCTTTCAAGAAATGTAGAACTAAGAACAGATATAGCCCTTGGTTCGCTCCAGACCTGACTGCCTTCGACCAGCACAAAAACATCCTGTGGCGTACTGCATGAGCATCGAATAGTCTAAGCGATATGCACATTTTCAGAGAAGTCAGGAACCAATACACACAGTCAGTTAAGAAAGCAAAGGCTAGCTTTTTCAAACAGAAATTTGCATCCTGTAGCTCTAACTCCAAAAAGTTTTGGGACGCTGTAAAGTCCATGGAGAATAAGAGCACCTCATCCCAGCTGCCCACTGCACTGAGGCTAGGAAACACTGTCACCACCGATAACTCCACGATAATCGAGAATTTCAATAAGTATTTCTCTACGGCTGGCCATGCTTTCCTCCTGGCTACCCCAACCCCTGCCAACAGCTCCGCACCCCTCGCAGCTACATGCCAAAGCCTCCCCAGCTTCTCCTTCACCCAGTGTCCCACTATAATTGAGAATTTCAATATGCATTTTTCTACGGCTGGCCATGCTTTCCACCTGGCTACTCCTACCCCAGTTAACTGCCCGGCACCCTCAACAGCAACCCGCCAAAGCCCCCACCATTTCTCCTTTACCCAAATCTAGATAGCTGATGTTCTGAAAGAGCTGCAACATCTGGACCCCTATAAATCAGCCGGGCTAGACAATCTGGACCCTTTCTAAAATTATCTGCCGAAATTGTTGCAACCCCTATTACTAGTCTGTTCAACCTCTCTTTCGTATCGTCTGAGATTCCCAAAGATTGGAAAGCTGCCGCGGTCATCCCCCTCTTCAAGGGGGGAGACACTCTAGACCCAAACTGCTACAGACCTATATCTATTCTACCCTGCCTTTCTAAGGTCTTCGAAAGCCAAGTTAACAAACAGATTACCAACCATTTCGAATCCCACCATACCTTCTCCGCTATGCAATCTGGTTTCAGAGCTGGTCATGGGTGCACCTCAGCCACGCTCAAGGTACTAAACGATATCATAACCACCATCAATAAAAGACAGTACTGTGCAGCCGTCTTCATCGTCCTGGCCAAGGCTTTCGACTCTGTCAATCACCGTATTCTTATCGGCAGACTCAACAGCCTTGGTTTCTCAAAAGACTGACTCGCCTGGTTCACCAACTATCAAACTAACAAACCTCCAAACGAGCTTCAATGCCATACAACTCTCCTTCCGTGGCCTCCAACTGCTCTTAAAGCAAGTAAAACTAAATGCATGCTCTTCAACCGATCGCTGCCCGCACCCGCCCACCCGACTAGCATCACTACTCTGGACGGTTGTGACTTAGAATTTGTGGACAACTACAAATACCTAGGTGTCTGGCTAGACTGTAAACTCTCCTTCCAGACTCACAGTAAGCATCTCCAATCCTAAATTTAATCTAGAATTGGTTTCCTATTTCGCAACAAAGCCTCCTTCACTCATGCTGCCAAACACCCTCGTAAAACGGATCGGAGATGTCATTTACAAAATAGCCTCCAGCAGTCTATCACAGTGCCATCCGTTTTGTCACTAAAGCCCTATATACCACCCACCACTGCGACTTGTATGCTCTTGTTGGCTGGCCCTCGCTTCATCTTCGTCGCCAAACCCACTGGCTCCAGGTCATCTATAAGTCTTTGCTAGGTAAAGCTCCACCTTATCTCAGCTCACTGGTCACCATAGCAACACCCACCGTAGCACGCGCTCCAGCAGGTATATCTCACAGTTCATCCCCAAAGCCAACATCTCTTTGGCCGCCTTTCCTTCGAGTTCTCTGCTGCCAATGACTGGAAAGAATTGCAAAAATCGCTGAAGTTGGAGACTTATATCTCCCTCACTAACTTTAAGCATCAGCTATCTGAGCAGCTTACCGATCGCTGCAGTTGTACACAGCCCATCTGTAAATAGCTCATCCAACTGCCTACCTCGTCCCCATGTTTTTATTTACTTTTTTTGCACACCAGTATTTCTACTTGCACATCATCATCTGCACATCTATCACTCCAGTGTTAATATGCTAAATTGTAATTACTTCGCTACTATGGCCTATTTATTGCCTCCGTACTCCATTTGCACACACTGTATATAGATTTTTCTATTGTGTTATTGACTGTACGTTTGTTTATTCCACGTGTAACTCTGTGTTGTTTTTGTCGCACTGCTTTGCTTTATCTTGGCCAGGTCGCAGTTGTAAATGAGAACTTGTTCTCAACTGGCCTACCTGGTTAAAAAAATTAAATAATAATAATCGTAACTTTATTGACAACACCCAAATGGATACTGTCATTAATGCGGTTCTTCAATAATTACACATAATACTTAATACTGTAGCTGTTTAGTTAGTCACATGTTCAACTATCATCAGCTGATCCAGGAAATCATTTTCTGAATGACAGTCAAATGACAAACATCACGACATGCAACAACAACCAAAGGGCTTCTTCATTCATTACTCTGGTAAAGACAGTTATGCCGTGCTCCACGTTGGATCCAAAATACCTAACAAATTGGTGTTTATAATGTGTTATTGTCTGCTTGGTTTACAGTAGGGTCTCGTTAGTCTGTTTGGACACAGAGATACTTTGCTCATAATGTGTAGAGAACTGTTCCTTGATGGATAGGCTATTATACAACACACAGAGCTATTTTCCTTTATTCAGGACATTTAGAATGACAACACATTACAGAGTAGTCTAGTGGGATTATTCACAAAATTATCTGGTGATCAGGTTATGAAATGTCATGACAAAGACATTTTAGTTTCCATGTTTCATCTGAAATATTAAATTGTTTATAGTCCTAGGTCTATGTTATTGTTAGGTGAAGTTATGGGTTCTACAGTAGGTCTATGTTGTTATTAGGGGAGGTTATGAGTCCTACAGTAGGTCTATGTTGTTGTTATGGGTCCCACAGTAGGTCTATGTTATTGTTAGGTGAAGTTATGGGTCCTACAGTAGGTCTATGTTATTGTTTGGTGAAGTTATTGGCCAATTTGTCAAACACTTAATGTACAAACCCTCATTGTCAGGCTGATGGCGAAGCCAAAGAAGATTTTACTGGTTGAAGTGTTTCAGTATAAAGCAATTGATTTGCGGCAATAACACAAACATATTAAGCAGGAGATTCAAATGAGCCTTACAGTTATAATCCAAAGTAATGTGAAATGCACTCAATAGCCTCCATTTCCAGGTTGCTTATATTGCTGTCAGCCTATGAGAACTCCCCTGAGTTTTCCCCCATGGTGATGAATTAGTGAATAGACTCAGAGGTTAATGTGAGTTTCCTTCAGTAGCACTCCTGATCTTGTGCTGTAATATTCAGAATACATTGTGAAAAACTAAAATCTTTGCTCACCATTTTTGCTCCAGGCAGATATACTACTTACATAACTATTGGTTTCCTCATTACCAGATATACTACATCCATAACTAGTGGTTTCCTCATTACCAGATATACTACATCCATAACTACTGGTTTCCTCATTACCAGATATACTACATCCATAACTAGTGGTTTCCTCATTACCAGATATACTACATCCATAACTAGTGGTTTCCTCATTACCAGATATACTACATCCATAACTAGTGGTTTCCTCATTACCAGATAAACTACATCCATAACTAGTGGTTTCCTCATTACCAGATATACTACATCCATAACTAGTGGTTTCCTCATTACCAGATATACTACATCCATAACTAGTGGTTTCCTCATTACCAGATATACTACATCCATAACTAGTGATTTCCTCATTACCAGATATACTACATCCATAACTAGTGGTTTCCTCATTACCAGATATACTACATCCATAACTAGTGGTTTCCTCATTAGCAGGGAGGAGTTTCTGCAACCAAATTGCGTGTGCATCGCCCTCGTGCTGCAATTTTAGCAAACACAGAAAGGGGCCTATATTGGAGACCAAACGTCGTCTGACACACTGCTTAGGATTTCAACAACTTGAATGACTTATTTCTAGCCGACAATCATCGATGTTACTACTAATGTGAAAACAAGACAAAATATCACTATTGTTGCTATCTTGACTGTCTTAATTGTTAAATTTAACAGACATCAATTGTTGTACAACTACATGGGTACGCTCTGGGCATCACCCTTTACCTCAAATAAACAGTGGATTTCTGCTGTTGTGGGCCTTTAACCATCTGTATGACTTTGTTGTTCACACAGGAGAGAGACGGGACTATCGTGGATTGTCTGGGGAGCCTCAACAACCTCATGATGCTGAAGAGACAGAGAAGAGTCTCTCCAGATCAGAACACGTCAAGAAACACTTGCGGAGATCCACAGGGAAGAAATCTCACTGCTGCTCTGACTGTGGGAAGAGATTCACCTCCTCAGCAGGCATTATAATTCATCAGAGGATCCACACAGGAGAGATACCTTTTAGCTGTGATGAATGTGGGAAGAGTTTTGTTTCATCTGGCCTTCTGACTGTACACCAGAGAATACACACAGGAGAGAAATCTTATACCTGTTATCAATGTGGGAAGAGTTTTGTTTCATCTGGCCTTCTGACTGTACACCAGAGAATACACACAGGAGAGAAGCCTTATAGCTGTGATCAATGTGGGAAGAGTTTTACTCAGCTAAGCACCCTGATAACACACCAGAGAATACACACAGGAGAGAAACCGTACAGCTGTGATCAATGTGGGAAGAGTTTTACTCAGCTAAGCAACATGATAATACACCAGAGAACACACACAGGCGATAAACCTTATAGCTGTACTCAATGTGGGAAGAGTTTTAGCCATTCAACCAGCCTGATATCACACCAGAGAATACACACAGGAGAGAAACCTTATACCTGTTATCAATGTGGGAAGAGTTTTGTTTCATCTGGCCTTCTGACTGTACACCAGAGAATACACACAGGAGAGAAGCCTTATAGCTGTGATCAATGTGGGAAGAGTTTTACTCAGCTAAGCAACCTGATAACACACCAGAGAATACACACAGGAGAGAAACTGTACAGCTGTGATCAATGTGGGAAGAGTTTTACTCAGCTAAGCACCCTGATAACACACCAGAGAATACACACAGGAGAGAAACCGTACAGCTGTGATCAATGTGGGAAGAGTTTTACTCAGCTAAGCAACCTGATAATACACCAGAGAACACACACAGGCGATAAACCTTATAGCTGTACTCAATGTGGGAAGAGTTTTAGCCATTCAACCAGCCTGATATCACACCAGAGAATACACACAGGAGAGAAACCCTATAGCTGTGATGAATGTGGGAAGAGTTTTAAGAAGTCTTGCAATCTGACACGACACCAGAGAACACACACAGGAGAGAAACATTTTAGCTGTGATCAATGTGGGAAGAGTTTTAGCCATTCAACCAGCCTGATATCACACCAGAGAATACACACAGGTGAGAAACCTTATAGCTGTACTCAATGTGGGAAGAGTTTTAGCCATTCAACCAGCCTGATATCACACCAGAAAACACACACAGGGGAGAAATCTTATACCTTTGATGAATGTGGGAAGATTTTGTCTACTTCTAGCAATCTGACTATACACCAGAGAACACACACAGGAGAGAAACTCTTTCGCTGTGATCAATGTGGGAAGAGTTTTACTCAGCTATGGAACCTGATATCACACCAAACAACACACACAGGAGAGAAACACTATAGCTGTGATAAATGTGGGACGAGTTTTGTTCCATCTGGCGATCTGACAGTACACCAGAGAACACACACAGGAGAGGAACCTTTTAGCTGTGACCAGAGATAATCTGATTAAAGATATCTGATCAAATATTAGAAAATACATACATGAAGGAGTTGTTTCATGATATCAATGAATTAATGTCACAATGTAAAATGTTAACACTTTGTAGTAGGAATATTTTAATAATGTCACAATGTAGAAGCCTAAATGTTTGCCCCCTTATCAATTGATTTCAGCATGATATGGATATCAGACTCAAGGGAGGAGTACTATTTATGAGATTTAACAAAAAGTGACTAACAAGAAAAGAGTTGTGTTCCACTTCCCACGTTGGTGACCCACTTGAATCAAAATGCAACACTTCAGAATGTAGCGATCTGTTTTCTACAAATTGTCCTCTAACAAGGGATGTACACATTATTCCCAGATTCCGTGTGGTTTTTGAGCTGGTAGTTTTAACAGGACGTGCAACCTCATATCCCTCCTCTCGCACAATTGATTTCAACGTGATATCGCTGAATAATGACAAATAAGTGTTGTGTTCCTTTGTTCAGCAACCCCTACATTTAAATGCATCACTCCAAAATGTAGCTGACTGTCTTCTGCAGGTTGTCCTCTAACCAGTGAGGTAAAATATATCTCCCATTTCCATGTGTTTTTTTAGTTGTGTTAGTTTCAACAGCACCTACAACCTGATTTCCCCCCTAATCGATATCAGTGATTTATTTCTACTTGTCAAAACAACAGCGTTTTTGGTGCTTGTGTCCATGGTGAGGACAACTTGGTTTCTGATTGTCTCAAGGTTGGGCAGTCAAAAAGATTTGTGTTTTGTGTTTAGCCCGTCCTGTTATGTTCCTCAGTTTCTGTGTTGTATTTGAGTGTCTTCCTGGAAGCCTCCCCAACCAGCTGATTGGTCGACCCCAGGCTAATTGATGATTGGAGCTGACTCCGCCCCCTCGTCAAGAAGCAGCTGACTCTAATCACCATTGCCACCAGAAGATATAAAAGCCAGTGTTCTGTTCAGGAGTGAAAGAGAAATGATTAGAGAGAGAAAGATTGAATATTTTGGAGAGATTAGAGAGAGAGATGATAGGCAGGCTGAGATCCTTGCTGGAGAATTAGATTGTGATATATTGTAGGTTGTTTAACAGAAAGTGTGGTATGTAAGGTGTTAGTTGTTGTTGGTAGCAGCTTTGATATGTTCTGTGTTTGTTGCTTTGTCAAAGTTTCTTTAGTGGCCTGAGTTAGTTTACTCAGTTTTGTTGTAAAGTGTTTGTGAAATTGTTAATAATTATTCTGTTTCATTTGTTCCCAGGGGGGAAGGAGAAGGCACTTTGGGAGTGCTTAGGCAAGAGGCCCGCGGGCATACATATACCCGTAGTATATTCACTGTCTAGGCACACTAGGTAAGACCTGGGCGGACCACCCCCTGTATTTTGGTTAGGGCACCAGGTGGTGCTAAGATAGGTAAGTAGTGGGTAGGCAGGTTAGATAGGAGAGGGGGAGCTTTGATATTTACTTTCTTTCCTTTGGTTCCGTTCAGCCCCTTTTCCCCATATTACCGTGTAGGAAATAAATCCTAGTAAACGGTAAATTCTGCCTTTGTCATCCTTACTCGCACCTACAGTCCATACCTCTTTCACTTCACGGGGAGTTGAGTTGTAGCAGGGTGTTGCGTTCCCTCTTCTCAGAGGCGTGCGTAACAATATACACTACCAGGTTATATACACACTACCAGGTTATATATACACAACGCGTAACAGTTCCATGGATCACAAATTATTTTGACTTAACGTATTAGAGATGAGTTTTGTTTGGGCTCGTTCCAAGGGGACGAGAGTTCTAGAAGCTAGTGAGTTTTAGGAAGAGAAAAATACATGTTATTTTTCTGGTTTTTAATTGTTGACAGCCAGTAGACACCATGTTTATATTGGTGAAGGTGAAGCATTGTAGTTGATTATAATGTGAAATGGAAGTTGTTTTTTGTTGGTGGTGAGCAAACTCTTAATTAAGGTGTTAGTCTTTGGTTTTCCCATTTATGTTTTGAGGTTGGACTTTAGTGCATATAGCTCGTTAGCACGTAGGACGCACTGATTGGTGTCACCTCGTTAGTCAGTATGTGTTCCACCTGTGCTGGCTTGTCCATCTCGTTAGTGGGAAGGTGTTTCAGCTGAGCTGGTCCAGGTTCTATTTAAGAGTGTCTGGCCCAGTGCTCCAGTTGTCTTGATAGATGTGGAGAGTCAACACCTTTAGTTGCTCCACTTTTTTTGGATTGCTTCCTGTCTTTAAGTTTGGTGTGGGTTTTTCTTTTGCTTGTCTCATGGTGGGTGTCTTTTATGTCCCAGTTGTTGTTACTAGTCAACTTTCAGTGGACACTGAGAGCAAAACTGCAACATTATGTTATAATACTTTTATTGCATCAAATGGTTGTTTGATGCAACAGAATACAGGGTTCTTAGAACTATTGTGTCTGTGTTCTACTGAGGATGGGCCTCTGGGAGAAAACACTGACAGGAGATTTACAATGTCTTTTGGGTGATAAAACCTAAAGAGACCGCATTCCAGAGCATGAGTTAATGTTTCTGTTCTATATGGTACCAGGGAGAGATGACCCCAGGGCCAGACCCTGGTCTCTACACAAAGAGGACTGTTTTTACAGCAGATACTGTCTGCTGTGAATTATAATTATCTTTCATACAAATCTTAACCTTGTGACCCGTTCTATACATCTGTTGTTGGTCATGTAGGTTGAAAGGGGTGTATCTTGGCTATAAAAGACCTTTGTACTTTTGTCCTGTGGGTCGACCAGCCATCATTATCGTAGAGCACTCAATTGATTCACTTTATATGTGCGTTGTATTGACCTGCTCCCTTATTAATAAGTGAATAAAGATTTAGTTGAAGAATATCTCTGACTTGTGTGGTAAGTTTGTCTCAGTTGATATGAAAGAAATTAACCACATTTGGGGATGTTAATCTTCACTTGGTGATGCTCCTGACGACCTGGGTAAATGGTGCACCAGGGATCCCTCAAACTTGGGATCTCTGTGAGACCACACTTTGGGAATGGAGCAGATGGACCCACCTTTGATCTGAGAGGCAGCGAGCCGAGTGGATACCACATCTCAAACCTAGTTTTAAAAAAGAGGTGAGCGAAACACGCAAAATGTAGTTTTTAGAAAAGCCTCGTAGTGTGTATTCCTGTGTGGAGGTGTAAACAGGGCCCAGTCAGTAGGCTCTGAGTGTGTATTCCTGTGTGGAGGTGTAAACAGGGCCCAGTCAGGAGGCTCTGAGTGTGTATTCCTGTGTGAGGGGGGCACCTTGGAGGTGTAAACAGGGCCCAGTCAGTAGGCTCTGAGTGTGTATTCCTGTATTTTCCCAGTATGGGAGGAGTTGCTAGATTTATTGAATAAACCTTTTTCCATAAAGTTAGTGAACCAAGGTGGCTGACTAACTGTTGATGTTGAAGAAGCGTCCCGTCTACTAGATTATACGTCACAGTGGCAGGATCACCTGAAAGACGCACATCGCCATCTGCTGACTGGAGTTGGTATCGCAGTTGAGAAAATACTTTCAGACAAAAAACTAAAAAGCGACTGCCTCTAAAAACCAACGGCTCCCTTTGAAAACGGGCGGTGTGGCGTCAGAAACATTTATTATAGTGTAAAAATGTACTACAAAGTGTAGCTAAATAGAATAACTTTGGTCATACCCACTCAGCACCTGACGTCCAAGGACGTCGAATTATGGGCCATATCAGGTCTGTCTGTTGTTGCCACTATTTCGCCCCAAAATAGTAATCCCAAATTGGGCTGTGTGTAACTATGTAAATGTCTCTCGGACAAGGTGACTTTTATCAATATACACTCTAAAAAGTAAAGGTTCCTGGAGTATCCTTTAGGGGTTCTTCAAATTGAAACAGTGGGGGAACCCCTAAAAGTTATTCAAAGAACCTTTTGTGGGAACCCCTATAAGTTCTTTGAAGAACCCCTTATCATGGTTCCTCAAAGAACCCCTCCATTATAAAAACATATTTTAATAATATTAATAACAATATTGATTTAAATAATTAATTGTTTATTTAGTGGCACCACAAATGTGAATTAATATTTGCAAAACAATTTACCAAACAAAACACATTACAAAATTGCAACATTTCTGCAGACATGTCAGACCATAATAAATAATACATTTACTTTGTATAGTGCTTTTCATGACATTTAAAATATATAAAATAGTGATGTACAATAAAAACAACATACATTAAAAATGAATCATAGGTAAACTAACAATATTGTAGACTTGATGCTAAATACAGATTTTTCCGCTTTAGTGTGTATATCATATCCACTTAGTTATGTTAGGAAGTTTGCCATCTTTATGACCGGCCCTGGTAACTTCACCCCAACTTCTCTTCTCCCCAGAACACAGTAACTTAACAACATAAGTGTTTTTCTGACATTTTTGGGAACTTGAAAGGAAAATAAAAAATACAGCCCTAGCAGAGCCCCAAGTCCCATGGGGACGTCCTCGAGGGCGTGGATGTTCTCCCCCATCAAAGACCAGCAGGATTTCACTCTCACGGTGAAATGGATTTCCACCAATGTGCAGTAAAGGAGTGAAGAGCGGTGAAATCTGTGTCAACAAAAGTAAGAAAAGATTAATACACATACAATTAACAAAGAACATAACAAATGTTCAGCTGTAGTTTTATATCAGCATGCACACCTATGTTTATGAAGAAACAGATGATTGGTGCATAGGCATACCTTGTCACGGACATAAAGGCCACTCGGGTCCTCATTGAAGAGGTAGGGCAAGAGCAGAATCACTGCTGTGGTCTCCAGTCCTAGTAAAGTAAAGCAATGATCTTACTACACTTGATCATTTTATTACAAAATACATTAGAGAAAGGGAAGGAATAAGAGCAAATCCCTCTTCTGTATTGTCCTTCAGGGACTGTCAAAATAGCAGGATGATGTCCTCACCCCTTCCTCGCCTCTCCACCTCTGCTAGTCCTTGAATTATCTTTTTGTCTATATCCATTCTATGGACTTGATTCATTTCTGAGAAGATCTGAAAAGACAATTTGCACACATTTGTATGCTAATAGATGTCAGTTTGTATTGACTGCTATGTAGGTTAAATGTACACTTCAAATGCAGCTGTCCTACAACAGATCTGTACCTTCTTCTTGATCCCAATTGCATTGTGTCCATGTTCTGTCCTATAAGAATTTCAAAGGAAGAGAAAATGTGTCAAAGAATAGTCTTACAAGCATTAAAACATATATATATATATATATATATATATTCAATAAATATTGAAAGATAAATGGCATCGACATACAATGTAATGTAAAATAGAAGAACATATTGGAGAAAGCACTAGCCAATACAGTACTGCCATACAGTAACAGTACTGCCATACAGGCCTAATATCACATTTCAAGATATCTTTGTTCACAAATTGTTCAATATTTTATCAGGCTGACTTGAAAGATTATACGCAACATTTTGCTGAGTGGCAATACTGTGTTTGGATTCTGAAGGGCATTTATACAAAAGAGGAAGTCTAGACACGGTATTAATACCATTATGCATTTGAATCCCATCTACAGCTATCATCTAAGATATTAATTTCCCTCCAGAAGGGGGCGTACATGTAACGTCTCCAAAATGGGATAGTATTGTCCATGTAACGTTTCCAAAATGGGATAGTATTGTACATGTAACGTTTCCTAAATGGGATAGTATTGTCCATGTAACGTTTCCAAAATGGGATAGTATTGTCCATGTAACGTTTCCAAAATGGGATAGTATTGTACATGTAACGTCTCCAAAATGGGATAGTATTGTCCATGTAACGTTTCCAAAATGGGATAGTATTGTCCATGTAACGTTTCCAAAATGGGATAGTATTGTCCATGTAACGTTTCCAAAATGGGATAGTATTGTACATGTAACGTCTCCAAAATGGGATAGTATTGTCCATGTAACGTTTCCAAAATGGGATAGTATTGTCCATGTAACGTTTCCAAAATGGGATAGTATTGTCCATGTAACGTTTCCAAAATGGGATAGTATTGTACATGTAACGTCTCCAAAATGGGATAGTATTGTACATGTAACGTCTCCAAAATGGGATAGTATTGTCCATGTAACGTTTCCAAAATGGGATAGTATTGCACATGTAACGTTTTGCCCCCTTGTGAGTTAATAGTATTGCATGCTGTAGCAGGCTATATAAAGAGGAAGACCTCCATTGAAGATTCAGTTCGCTGTAACATCTCGTCTGGACAGGTCACCGTCCTTAGTTAGTTAGTTAACGTTAGCTAGTTCATTATCACAAAAGTGAGAACTGCTCTAGATTGGAAACTTACGTTAATGAGTGTAAAGCCATGTTGGCTTTATGGAAACGATATACAATATATGGGAAAGAATATAGTTAAGGAAATAATCCAAACCTAGTTGTGCCTAGTTAGGACATAACGTTAGCTAGCTAGATAACGGTACTGTACTGTAGCTCATACAACGCCGACGGTCAAACCCGGCTTTCTAATATTTACGGAAATTAACTATAGTAACGTTATGGAAGCTATTCACAGAAAACCATCATTGTCTTCGTTATTCATTATTAGTATGTTATATTATTATATATAAATTATTTAGAGACATATTCAGAGCCAAACATCAACCCAACTTAACCTTTTAAACTTGTTGTCGCATCCAAACTTGTCACCATCGTTTTCAGTTGTAATTGCGAAGTTCCCGGAAGAAGTCCAGCAACAACGGAGGTTCCTCGATGAACCCACCTTCTAACAAGTTCTTTGAAGAACCTTTTGGGCCTGTTTTTCATTGGCCAAGAACCCTACGGTTCTTAGGGGATCTGAGAACAACTCCAGTTGAACCCTTCATTTTTAGAGTTGTAGTCGGCTCTATTTACTCTCAGATTCAAAACATGCTGATTAGCATCAACGATCAAGTCAGCTTCTGCTGCTCCAATACAGTATGAGGTGAGACGGTGAACTGATGTTGAACCGGGCAGTCAGCTGCTGCTGCTCCAATACAGTATGAGGTGAGACGGTGAACTGATGTTGAACCGGGCAGTCAGCTGCTGCTGCTCCAATACTGTATGAGGTGAGACGGTGAACTGACGTTGAACCGGGCAGTCAGCTGCTGCTGCTCCAATACAGTATGAGGTGAGATGGTGAACTGATGTTGAACCGGGCAGTCAGCTGCTGCTGCTCCAATACAGTATGAGGTGAGACGGTGAACTGATGTTGAACTGGGCAGTCAGCTGCTGCTGCTCCAATACAGTATGAGGTGAGATGGTGAACTGATGTTGAACCGGGCAGTCAGCTGCTGCTGCTCGAATACAGTATGAGGTGAGACGGTGAACTGATGTTGAACTGGGCAGTCAGCTGCTAGTTATTCTAGTCTTCTAGTGAGGTGTCAAAACAACAGGAAGTCACTCTAGACACAGTTCCTCTGAAGTAGATCAATGGTTCCCCGAATTGGGCCAAGCTCCTTTGGCCTGTCTGTCGAGAGGGTGTGTCTAGAGCTAGTCTGGAGATAAATCAGATCCAGACTGAACTGTGTGATGTAGTAGGGAGTTGTAGTTTCTCTAGAGATAAATCAGATCCAGACTGAACTGTAAGATGTAGTAGGGAATTGTAGTTTCTCTCGAGATAAATCAGATCCAGACTGAACTGTGTGATGTAGTAGGGAGTTGTAGTTTCTCTAGAGATAAATCCGACCCAGCCTGAACTGTGTGATGTAGTAGGGAGTTGTAGTTTCTCTAGAGATAAATCCGACCCAGCCTGAACTGTGTGATGTAGTAGGGAGTTGTAGTTTCTCTAGAGATAAATCAGACCCAGCCTGAACTGTGTGATGTAGTAGGGAGTTGTAGTTTCTCTAGAGATAAATCAGATCCAGTCTGAACTGTGTGATGTAGTAGGGAGTTGTAGTTTCCAACAGGCCAATATTCTACATAATTTAGCGCATAAAACATAATTAACTATAATGACCATAAGTGATTGATAGTTGGTATTCAGCAGTCATAAAGCCTTATTTACTTTAATGAACTACTAAAATAGTGACTTTGTCAGACAGCATAGACAGCAGCTCTACACTTTATTGACTGACTGATCCATTCATCCTTCCATCCCTCCTCAGCCTTCCTCTCCTCTGAAGACCCAGTGAGGGTAGAGCTCAGTCAGAGAGCTGTTGAGGGACTGGTTAGGAAGAACACTTCTACAGCCAGAGAGGTGAGAGGTCACACATGGTTTAGATGGTAAATATTTATTATCTATTTTTATTTATGTATGTTAGTCTATATATTACTCATCTCATATGTATATACTGTATTCTATCCTATTCTACTGTATCTTAGTCTATGTATTACTCAACTCATATGTACATACTGTATTCTGCTGTATCAGCCTATGGTGTAATTTCTCACCCCTTTTGGCTGTATGAAAGTTAATTTCCTCTCAGACACACACATTTGTTCTTTGATATTATGATGGTCATTTGTGTAAAATGTACTTTTCCCCACTCATTCACCCCATCTCTTTACATTGCTTATTTATATTCAGTGGCCTGACTGCATCCAGACTATGTCAAAGGCCCATCCTGGTAGATCTGAACCTAATGCAGCTTGGAGTGATCAGATGACAGAAGTCACATTTAGGTGCCAGGTGTAACTGAGTCCATAGATGCTCCATATCCATTACTTTGAGTGTTTTATATAATATGACTAAATGTGTTTCTTTCTGTGTTGCAGGGGCAGTCAAGAAATGGAACGGCAAGGCCACAGAACATGACATAAGCAGAGCTGTGGGAGACCACCTCAAGCCCCTGGTAGAGCCGGGGGTGGTGTTTACCACTCCACCAGCAGAGCTGTGGGAGACCACCTCAAGCCCCTGGTAGAGCCGGGGGTGGTGTTTACCACTCCACCAGCAGAGCTGTGGGAGACCACCTCAAGCCCCTGGTAGAGCCGGGGGTGGTGTTTACCACTCCACCAGCAGAGCTGTGGGAGACCACCTCAAGCCCCTGGTAGAGCCGGGGGTGGTGTTTACCACTCCACCACACCTTCAACAAGCTGGAAAAGTGGGTTTGATCTGGTTGATCCAATTGTTTGTTTCTGTTTTCAGTAGTTGAATCATTTGACGTATTGTTGATTTAAAAAATGTGCATTTTCAACAAAGGAACTGGGTTGGTTGAAAAGTGATACTAAACTATACCAGCACTATATTGACAAAGTGGAAGACACTGATTTTCATACTAAGAGGGCCCGAGAGCCTTTTGATTGGTCGGTCATTGGGTTCATATATATATATCTCCCTCACTAACTTTAAGCATCAGCTGTCAGAGCAGCTTACCGATCATTGCACCTAGCCCATCTGTAAATAGCCACACCCAAGTATTGTTATTTATTTTTGCTCCTTTGCACCCCAGTATCTCTACTTGCACATCTATCACTCCAGCGTTTAATTGCTAAATTGTAATTATTTCACGCCTTACCCTCCTTACTCCATTTGCACACACTGTATATAGATTTTTCTGTTGTGTTAATGCCTGTACTATTGTTTATCCCACTGCTTTGCTTTATCTTGGCCAGGTCGCAGTTGTAAATGAGAACTTGTTCTCAACTGGCCTACCTGGTTAAACTATCATTATGACATCATGGTCACCTGGTTAAACTATCATTATGACATCATGGTCACCTGGTTAAACTATCATTATGACATCATGGTCACCTGGTGAAATAAAAATAACATTTTGTTGTTGAAATCAAATCAAGCTTTATTTATACAGCACATTTCAGGCATGAATGCAACACAATGGCTTTACAGGAAAAAACAATGAAAATAAACATTTAGTACACAACAAACAGAAGACTAACAATTGAAAGACTAATGAGCACCCTAAGGAAATACCATTGATTAAAATATTAATTGGATGCAATATCCAACCCAAAATATAAGCTTGTTTTTTAGGAGGGGTTCTCAAAGACACTATGGGGGTGTCCACTGAAAATTGACTAGTAACAACAACTGGGACCTAAAAGACACCCACCATGAGACCCACCACATCAACCAAGAAGAGGCAAACAAAAGAAAAACACAATAAACTTAAAGACAGGAAGTAAACCAAAAAGGTGGAGCAACTAAAGGTGTTGACTCTCCACATCTATCAAGACAACTGGAGCACTGGGCCAGACACTCTTAAATAGAACCTGGACCAGCTCAGGTGAAACACCTTCCCACTAACGAGATGGACAAGCCAGCACAGGTGTAACACATACAAACTAACGAGGTGACACCAATCAGTGCGTCCTACGTGCTAACGAGCTAGACATGCTAAAGTCCAACCTCAAAACATAAATGGAAAAACCAAAGCCTGTAAAACCTTCCCCCTTAAGACAACAAATATATCCTATATTTTTATTGTACAAGTTTGCTCACCCCCAACAGAAAACAACTTCCATTTCACATAATCAACTACAATGCTTCTACAATATAAACATGGTGTCTACTGGCTGTCAACAATTAAAAACAAGAAAAAACACGTATTTCTAAATAATAATATACAATAGTATTATTTTTTTCTCTCAAAATTCTCTTTATAAAATCCGAAAACTCACCATGGACACAAGCACCAGAAACGCTGTTGTTTTGACAAGTAGCAATAAATCACTGATATCGATTAGGGGGGAAATCAGGTTGTAGGTGCTGTTGAAACTAACACAACAAAAAAACACATGGAAATGGGAGATATCTTTTACCTCACTCGTTAGAGGACAACCTGCAGAAGACAGTCAGCTACATATTGGAGTGATGCATTTAAATGTAGGGGTCGCTAAACAAAGGAACGCAACACTTATTTGTCATCACTCAACGATATCATGTTGAAATCAATTGTGTGACAGAAGGGAGATGAGGTTGCACGTCCTGTTAAAACTAACAGCTCAAAAACCACACAGAATCTGGGAGTAATGTGTACATCCCTGGTTAGAGGACAACTTGTAGAAAACAGCTCGCTACATTTTGAAGTGTTGCATTTTGATTCAAGTGGGTCACCAACACAGTAAGTGTAACACAGCTCTTTTTGTGTCACTTTTTGTTAAATCAACAAGCAAATGTTTAGGCTTCTACATTGTGACATCATTAAAATACTCCTACTACAATGTTAAAACATTCTACATTGTGACATTATTTCATTGATATCATGAAACAACTTTCTGTTTAATCAGAGATCTTTTATCAGAGTATCTCTTCGCCTGTGTGTGTCCGCTTGTGTATATTCAGGCTTTTCGGCAAAGTATAACTCTTCCCACATTGATCACAGCTATATGGTTTCTCTCCTGTGTGTGTTCTATGGTGTATAGTTAGATAGCGAGAAGAAGAAAAACTCTTCCCACATTGATCACAGCTAAAAGGTTTCTCTCCTGTGTGTTCTTTGGTGTACAGTTAGATAGCTAGAAGAAGAAAAACTCTTCCTACATTGATCACAGCTATAAGGTTTCTCTCCTGTGTGTGTTCTCTGGTGTATAGTTAGATACCTAGGAGTAGAAAAACTCTTCCCACATTGATCACAGCACGGATTATCTCCTGTGTGTGTTCTATGGTGGTTAGTTAGATTGCTAGATGTAGAAAAACTCATCCTACATTGATCACAGCTATATGGTTTCTCTCCTGTGTGTGTTCTCTGGTGTGTAGTCAGATTGCTAGATCTAGCAAAACTCTTCCCACATTGATCACAGCTATATGGTTTCTCTCCTGTGTGTGTTCTCTGGTGTGCAGTCAGATGGCTAGATTTAGCAAAACTCTTCCCACATTGATCACAGCTATATGGTTTATCTCCTGTGTGTGTTCTCTGGTGTACAGTCAGAGAGCTAGATATAGTAAAACTCTTCCCACATTGATCACAGCTATAAGGTTTCTCTCCTGTGTGTGTTCTCTGGTGTCGAATCAGATGGCTTGATGTAGTAAAACTCATACCACATTGATCACAGCTATAAGGTTTCTCTCCTGTGTGTGTTCTCTGGTGTCGAATCAGATGGCTTGATGTAGTAAAACTCTTCCCACATTGATCACAGCTATAAGGTTTCTCTCCTGTGTGTGTTCTCTGGTGTATTTTAAGTTCTGATGGAGATGTGCAACCTTTCCCACAGTCAGAGCAGTAATGAGATTTCTTCCCTGTGGTTCTCTGCTGGTGTTTCTTGAGGAGTTCTGATCTGGAGAGACTCTTCTCTGCCTTGTCAGCATCATGAGGCTGTTGAGGCTCCCCAGAGATTCCACGATAGTCCCGTATCTCTCCTGTGTGAACAACAAAGTCAGACGGTTAAAGGGCCACAACAGCAGAACTCCACTGTTTATTTGAGGTAAAAGGTGATGCCCAGAGGTCTGTTAAATTATTTTACAATTGTCTTAAAACAGTCAAACTCTAAGCAGTGTGCCAGACGACCTTTGATCTCCAAAAAAGGCCCCTTTCTGTGTTTGCTAAAATTGCAGCACAAGGGCGATGCACACACAATTTGATTGCAGAAACACCTCCCTGCTAATGAGGAAATCACTAGTTATGGATGTAGTATATCTGCTAATGAGGAAACCACTAGTTATGGATGTAGTATATCTGGTAATGAGGAAACCACTAGTTATGGATGTAGTATATCTGGTAATGAGGAAACCACTAGTTATGGATGTAGTATATCTGCCTGGAACAAAAATGGTGAGCAAAGATTTTAGTTTTCCACAATGTATTCTGAATATTACAGCGCATAATCAGCGCAAGATCAGGAGTGCTACTGAAGGAAACTCACATAAAGTTCTGTGTCTATTCACTAATTCACCACTGTGTGGGAAAACGCAGGGGGGGGGGGGGTGGCTGACAGCAAAAATAGCCTCCATTTACAGGTTGTTTATGAGTTCATTTCACATTACTATTGGATTACAACTGTTAGGCTCCTTTGAATCTCCTGCTTAATATGTTTGTGTTATTGTCGCAAATCAACTGCTTTATACTTATAAAACACTTCAACCAGTAAAATGTTCTTTAGCTAGCTTTGCCATCAGCCTGAAACTGAGGGTTTGTACATTAAGTGTTTAACAAATTGGCCCATAACTTCCCCTAACAACAACATAGACCTACTGTAGGACCCATAACTTCACCTAACAACAACATAGACCTACTGTAGGACCCATAACTTCACCTAACAACATAGACCTACTGTAGGACCCATAACTTCACCTAACAACAACATAGACCTACTGTAGGACCCATAACTTCACCTAACAATAACATAGACCTACTGGAGGACCCATAACTTCACCTAACAACAAATATAGACCTACTGTAGGACCCATAACAACAACATAGACCTAGGACTATAAATCATTTAATATTTCAAGTGAAACATGGAAACTAAAATGGCTGCCATGACATTTCATAACCAGATAATTTTGTACTAATCCCACTAGGCTACTCTGTAATGTGTTTTCATTCTAAATGTCCTGAATAAAGGAAAATAGCTCTGTGTGTTGTACAATAGCCTATCCATCAAGGAACATTTCTCTACACATTATGAGCTAAGTATCTCTGTGTCCAGACAGACTAACGAGGCCCTACTGTAAATCAAGCAGACAATAACATTATAAACATCAATTTGTTAGGGATGTTGGATCCAACGTGGAGCACGGCATAACTGTCTTTACCAGAGTAATGAATGAAGAAGCACTTTGGTTGTTGTTGCATGTCGTGATGTTTGTCATTTTTTATATATTTCTATTTTTAACTTTATTTAACTAAGTTAGTTAAGAACAAATTATTTTTTTCAATGACGGCCTAGGAACAGTGGGTTTGTTCAGGGGCAGAACGACAGATTTTTACGATCTTGCAACCTTTCGGTTACTAGTCCAACGCTCTATCCACTAGGCTACCTGCTGCCCCGATTTGACTGTCATTCAGAAAATGATTTCCTGGATCAGCTGATGATAGTTGAACATGTGACTAACTAAACAGCTACAGTATTAAGAATGATGTGTAATTATTGAAGAACCACATTAATGACAGTATCCATTTGGGTGTTGTCAATAAAGCTAAGGTAACTCTCAGTTAGAACCATTGGATTTAGCAAACTCTGAAATGATTTAGGATTTCTGTGCCCATGAAAACTGTTTTCTCAGCGTAACATAAGGAGACACTAAATGTTACGTAGGTAGAGTGTATTTTAGAGATCTGAATACAAAAACTGTAGGAACAGGAAAATAACCTAAACCACAAGGCCAAATCTACACTGGAGGAGATTACCAAGATGACATTGAATGTTCCTGAGTGACCTAGTTACAGTTTGGACTTAAATCGTCTTGAAGGTCTATGGCAAGACTTGAAAATGGCTTTTTAGCAATGATCAACAACCAACTTGACAGAACAGGAAGGATTTTAAAAAAGAATAATGAATATTCACATGAAGATCAGTCTCCTATTGGATGACATCACGACTTCCCATCAAGCCAACTCCTTGAAGGCCTTACTATGACATCACTCACTCCTTCTAGTTTGGAGTTGTCTAAAAAAACACTATTTTGCTCAAAACATTTATTTGTTTCCCTTTAGTGTGTTTATACTTTACTGTATTTATATATCACTTTTCAACAGGAAAAGTTTTATTTTTTTAATCACTGGAGGACACCATGAACAATACAGTGTGTGCAAATGGAGTACAGAGGCAATAAAGGCAATAAGGCAATAAATAGGCCATAGTAGAAAAGTATTTACAATTTAGCATATTAACACTGGAGTGATAGATGTGTAGATGATGATGTGCAAGTAGAAATACTGGTGTGCAAAAGAGCAACAAAAGTAAATAAAAACATGGGGATGAGGTAGGTGGATTGGATACCACCAGCAGGTATATCTCTCTGGTCACCCCCAAAACCAATTCCTCCTTTGGCCGCCTCTCCTTCCAGTTCTCTGCTGCCAATGACTTGAACGAACTACAAAAATCTCTGAAACTGGAAACATTTATCTCCCTCACTAGCTTTAAGCACCAGCTGTCAGAGCAGCTCACAGATTACTGCACCTGTACATAGCCCATCTATAATTTAGCCCAAACAACTACCTCTTTCCCTACTGTATTTATTTATTTTGCTCCTTTGCACCCCATTATTTCTATTTCTACTTTGCACATTCTTCCACTGCAAATCTACCATTCCAGTGTTTTACTTGCTATATTGTATTTACTTCGCCACCATGGCCTTTTTTTGCCTTCACCTCCCTTATCTCACCTCATTTGCTCACATTGTATATAGACTTATTTTTCTACTGTATTATTGACTGTATGTTTGTTACACTCCATGTGTAACTCTGTGTTGTCTGTGTCACACTGCTTTGCTTTATCTTGGCCAGGTCGCAGTTGTAAATGAGAACTTGTTCTCAACTTGCCTACCTGGTTAAATAAAGGTGAAATAAATAAATAAAATAGATCAGCAACGGTGGCTTGCAAACAGTGGATAGTAAGTAGCCCACCGTTGGAATAACTATGTATAGTTATAACTGTAGTATCCTGTATAACTGTAGTATCCTGTATAACTGTAGTATCCTGTATAACTGTAGTATCCTGTATAACTGTAGTATCCTGTATAACTGTGTATAGTTATAACTGTAGTATCCTGTATAACTATGTATAGTTATAACTGTAGTATCCTGTATAACTATGTATAGTTATAACTGTAGAATCCTGTATAACTGTAGTATCCTCTATAACTGTAGTATCCTGTATAACTGTAGTATCCTGTATAACTGTAGTATCCAGTATAACTGTAGTATCCTGTATAACTGTAGTATCCTGTATAACTGTAGTATCCTGTATAACTATGTATAGTTATAACTGTAGTATCCTGTATAACTGTAGTATCCTGTATAACTGTAGTATCCTGTATAACTATGTATAGTTATAACTGTAGTATCCTGTATAACTATGTATAGTTATAACTGTAGTATCCTGTATAACTATGTATAGTTATAACTGTAGTATCCTGTATAACTGTAGTATCCTGTATAACTGTGTATAGTTATAACTGTAGCATCCTGTATAACTGTAGTATCCTGTATAACTGTAGTATCCTGTATAACTATGTATAGTTATAACTGTAGTATCCTGTATAACTGTAGTATCCTGTATAACTATGTATAGTTATAACTGTAGTATCCAGTATAGTCTGGGAGGAGGTGAAACCACTCAGGCTTATTTGATGTGATCTAATGTTTTGATCATCTAGTTTTCCTTACAAGCATTCAGTCACCAAAGGGGGTTCGGTCATTCCTTTGTTTATATACTGTCTCATTGACAAAAATATTTTGGATTATTTGTTTACATCATTCCTTTGTCTCGACATATACAGTAAACGTGCTGAGGTTCTACTGTTGCCAAGGAGACACATTTTATTATTTACAGTTTGGAGGGATGGGGGTCTGACATCCAGGAGACACATTTTATTATTTATTTAGTTTGGAGGGTTGGGGGTCTGACATCCAGGCGACACATTTTAGTTCTAATGGTGCCGTTCTGTTATTCTTTTCAGCTTCTTTTTCCAAGCATCTTACATTACTCTGAGACGAGTTATCCTGGGATCTTACATTACTCTGAGACTTGTTATCCTGGGTTCTTACATTACTCTAAGACTAGTTATCCTAGGGAATAGTTTCAATACATTTGAAAAAAAACTAAACCTGTTTTTGCTTTGGCATTATGGGGTATTGTGATGTCATTATGGGGTATTGTGATACATTTTAGAATAAAGGGATGCACCGATATTACATTTTTGGCCAATACCGATATCCAATATTTTCCTTGCCCCAGTAAACGATACCGATATTTAAAATTTTAGCGGCCTTTTAACATTCTAGTACAGTTAAAAAGTTAAACACACACACGGACACAGCGGTCTAAGCCACTGCATCTTAGTGCAAGAGGTGTCACTACAGTCCCTGGTTCGAATCCAGGCTGTATCACATCCGGCCGTGATTGGGAGTCCCACAGTAGTTGTCTGTTATTGGTGTAGAGAGGACGACAAAGGAGAGGGATCCCAAATGTGGATAGGAAGATACAAATTATCATTATTACTGGAAAATATTCATTTAAAATCCAGGAATTTTACAACTTTAGCTCTCTAGGTCAAGCCAATAGGTTACAGTAGGTTGTAACGCTCTAGGTCATGCCAGTAGGTTACAGTAGGTTGTAACTCTCTAGGTCATGCCAGTAGGTTACAGTAGGTTGTAACTCTCTAGGTCATGCCAGTAGGTTACAGTATGTTGTATCTCTCTAGGTAATGCCAGTAGGCTACAGTAGGTTGTATCTCTCTAGGTCATGCCAGTAGGTTACAGTAGGTTGTAACTCTCTAGGTCATGCCAGTAGGCTACAGTAGGTTGTATCCAAGTGGAAACAATTATCAACCCAATGTGGAAAATGTTGAATTTGGTCAACAACATAATGAAAGGCTTATTTGCTACATGAGGTTTACTTGATCCAACAGAAGTTTCGTAATGCTTCAGTTGTTATGTGGACACGTGACATACCAACAACTTTGATAAAAACACTATAGGAGTTGTCTCCAGATCGCTATGCATATTCATGCTAGTAGCTTAGCATCTCTCTCCATTGAATACAGGCGGTGCATATTCATGCTAATAGCTTAGCATCTCTCTCCATTGAATACAGGCGGTTGACGTCAACAACCCTCATAGAATATAAACAATAGATTACAATAAAAAGATTAATCCACCAATCCAAAGACAGGATAGGCGGGAGCTAGACAACCCGCAGTGAAGCTTTGTGGACAACGACTCCCCTTGTTAGGGCGGAGAGACATCTTGTCAGTATATCTATAATCTTTGGTGTAGCCAACCCAACTCTCACATGGCACTATTGGGGGGCACGGTGTGCAGTAAATCATCACTACATGCCGTGCCCCCCAGTCTGCGGTCAGCAGATAGACCCTTCTCAAATATATATGTTAAGTCACTTTTTGGAAACGGAACGGAGAAAACAAGGGGTAGCTTGCTCTCTACGTCGTCTGATTCTAGACATATCAGTCATCATCCTGGGCCCTCCGTTGAAGAGGTATTGATGAGCCAACTCGGAATATCCAAAGTTAAAAACAAATTTAAGACGGTACTTACTGGTGTTACTCAAATCTCCTATCTCCACCTCTTCATCTTCCAATGTAACAGTAATCTCCCCTCCCTTCTTCACTCCAAAAACTGCTCTCTCCTCTTTCTCATCCTCCTCCTCTTTCACTCTGAACGCGTCTTCCTCTTCTTTCACTGAAACGTATTTCTCTTCTTCTTTCACTGTAACAGCCTCACCCTCTACTTCTATTTTTACTGTGATACCCTCCTCTTCCTTCTCCTCTTTCACGACAATGTTCAGCCCCAGAGCTTCTTTCTCCGTCCAGCAGACCCCCTCTTCTTTAACGAGAGGGGGGATGTTTAGTGAGCTCATGTTCAGGGATGTTAGCTAGCTAGCTATCATTAGCGACTAGGCTAGTGCTAACTATTCCAGCCAGCTACTATAGCTGACTAATACAAAATAACGTAATATTAAATAGGTTAACAAATAGATACGACCTAAGTGTGTCGAAAACACAGTAGCTAATAAACACCGAAAACGTATAAATAGCTTGAATCTTTCGGCTATGTTGGCTAGCAAGCTACCGAGGTGGTTGACGAGCTGTTTATGAAGAACCGTCCACTAGATTATACGTCACGCTCACAGCGTCGCCTGAAAGACGCACATCGCCGTCTGCTGACTGGAGGGGAAACGCAGTTGAGGATCATATTTTATTTTCAGACAAAGATTATTTTAAATGGATTGAATTAAATAATACTATTATATTGAGAGATACAAAGACAGGAATGTGTTGATCGATTAGTGCGAATAAAAAATGTTTATTACAGCACATTTAAGGCAGTTTCATTAAGTCAAACTAAATCTAAATAAGTAGCTAGCTACTGTAGGTCTATACTGCTCCTACATGGTGTAACAATACATCATGTAGATGTATATAATGAACAGACTAGGTCTATACTGCTCCTACATGGTGCAACAATACATCATGTAGATGTATATAATGAACAGACTAAGTCTATACTGCTGCTACATTTTTGTGTTATTATGTTGTATTTATTTGTCCTTTATTTAACCAGGTCTGCCAGTTGAGAACAAGTTCTCATTTACAACTGCGACCTGGCCAAGATAAAGCAAAGCAGTTCGACAAAAACAACAACACAGAGTTACACATGGAACAAACATTCAGTCAACAACACAATAGAAGACAGAGAATATATTTTTATATTTCGAAATATTGTGAAACACGATCATTCCACTATTAATGCAGATATTATGGACATTTTATTTAAAACATGTAATTAAACTATAATTGTAGCTCCTTTAATTCAGACCCAAAATGTATTTGCTATGTGTGCTATTGCCCGGCTATTAAAATGGACAGGTGACTATTTGAGACTCAGCCTCAGAAATGTTTGGTCACATGGAATCAAGTGGTCACTAGATGTCTACGGTGCCAAAGAGAATTATAGTTGGGAGTGTTGGGAGTGTTAAGTAATAATGTCAAAATTCCACTTTTAACAACCATCAGAATTGGTTAAAAAAAGGTTATGCCTGAGTGGCACAGCGATCTAAGGTACTAGATCACAGTGTTAGAGGTGTCACTATAGACCCGAGTGGTGCAGCAGTCTAAGGTACTAGATCACAGTGTTAGAGGTGTCACTATAGACCCGAGTGGTGCAGCAGTCTAAGGTACTGTATCACAGTGTTAGAGGTGTCACTATAGACCCGAGTGGTGCAGCAGTCTAAGGTACTGCATCACAGTGTTAGAGGCGTCACTATAGACCCGAGTGGTGCAGCAGTCTAAGGTACTAGATCACAGTGTTAGAGGTGTCACTATAGACCAGAGTGGTGCAGCAGTCTAAGGTACTAGATCACAGTGTTAGAGGTGTCACTATAGACCCTAGTGGAACAGCAGTCTAAGGTACTAGATCACCGTGTTAGAGGCGTCCCTATAGACCCTAGTGGAACAGCAGTCTAAGGTACTGCATCACAGTGTTAGAGGCGTCACTATAGACCCGAGTGGCACAGCGATCTAAGGTACTGTATCACAGTGTTAGAGGCATCACTATAGACCCGAGTGGTGCAGCGGTCTAAGGTACTGTATCACAGTGTTAGAGGTGTCACTATAGACCGAGTGGTGCAGCAGTCTAAGGTACTGTATCACAGTGTTAGAGGCATCACTATAGACCCGAGTGGTGCAGCGGTCTAAGGTACTGTATCACAGTGTTAGAGGTGTCACTATAAACCCGAGTGGTGCAGCAGTCTAAGGTACTGCATCACAGTGTTAGAGGTGTCACTATAGACCTGAGTGGTGCAGCAGTCTAAGGTACTAGATCACAGTGTTAGAGGTGTCACTATAGACCCGAGTGGTGCAGCAGTCTAAGGTACTAGATCACAGTGTTAGAAGTGTCACTATAGACCCGAGTGGTGCAGCAGTCTAAGGTACTAGATCACAGTGTTAGAGGTGTCACTATAGACCCGAGTGGTGCAGCAGTCTAAGGTACTGTATCACAGTGTTAGAGGTGTCACTATAGACCCGAGTGGTGCAGCAGTCTAAGGTACTGCATCACAGTGTTAGAGGCGTCACTATAGACCCGAGTGGTGCAGCAGTCTAAGGTACTAGATCACAGTGTTAGAGGTGTCACTATAGACCAGAGTGGTGCAGCAGTCTAAGGTACTAGATCACAGTGTTAGAGGTGTCACTATAGACCCTAGTGGAACAGCAGTCTAAGGTACTAGATCACCGTGTTAGAGGCGTCCCTATAGACCCTAGTGGAACAGCAGTCTAAGGTACTGCATCACAGTGTTAGAGGCGTCACTATAGACCCGAGTGGCACAGCGATCTAAGGTACTGTATCACAGTGTTAGAGGCATCACTATAGACCCGAGTGGTGCAGCGGTCTAAGGTACTGTATCACAGTGTTAGAGGTGTCACTATAGACCGAGTGGTGCAGCAGTCTAAGGTACTGTATCACAGTGTTAGAGGCATCACTATAGACCCGAGTGGTGCAGCGGTCTAAGGTACTGTATCACAGTGTTAGAGGTGTCACTATAAACCCGAGTGGTGCAGCAGTCTAAGGTACTGCATCACAGTGTTAGAGGTGTCACTATAGACCTGAGTGGTGCAGCAGTCTAAGGTACTAGATCACAGTGTTAGAGGTGTCACTATAGACCCGAGTGGTGCAGCAGTCTAAGGTACTAGATCACAGTGTTAGAGGTGTCACTATAGACCCGAGTGGTGCAGCAGTCTAAGGTACTGTATCACAGTGTTAGAGGCGTCACTATAGACCCGAGTGGTGCAGCGGTCTAAGGTACTGCATGGCAGTGCTAGAGGCGTCACTAGAAGCGTCACCCGGGTTCGATCCCGGGCTGTACCACAACCTGCCGTGATCGGGAGTTCCATAGGGCGGCACACAATTGGCCAAGCGTCGCCCGGTGTTTCCTCCTACACATTGGTGCAGCTGGCTTCCCGGTTAAGCGGGCGGGTGTTAAGAAGCGCGGTTTGACGGGTCATGTTTCAGAGGACGCATGACTCGACCTTCGCCTCCTGAGCCCATTGTGGAGTTGCAGCGATGAGACAAGATCGAAATTGGGGAGAAAAAACGGGGGTAAAATGATAAAAAATGTTTAAAAAATGACAACAAACAAAGGTTGCATCCCAACGTGGCAATAAACAGTAGACAAAGTGACCGTGTCACAATGAACTCAAACGTTTTACCATTGAAACACTTGATGTAATGATGTAATAATGGACAGAATGAACTCAAACGTTTTACCATTTGGAACACTTGATGTAATGATGTAATAATGGACAAAATGAACTCAAACGTTTTACAATTGGTTGTTCCCCACCATTTGCAACAACGTCACTGAGCACCATCACTGTCTTTCCTTCGTGGATCTCCTGCATGTTTACATATCTGGCATTACTCATCTCATATGTATATACTGTATTCTATCCTATTCTACTGTATCTTAGTCTATGCATTACTCATCTCATATGTATATACTGTATTCTATCCTATTCTACTGTATCTTAGTCTATGTATTACTCATCTCATATACTGTATTCTATCCTATTCTACTGTATCTTAGTCTATGTATTACTCATCTCATATGTATATACTGTATTCTATCCTATTCTACTGTATCTTAGTCTATGTATTACTCATCTCATATACTGTATTCTATCCTATTCTACTGTATCTTAGTCTATGTATTACTCATCTCATATGTATATACTGTATTCTATCCTATTCTACTGTATCTTAGTCTATGCATTACTCATATCATACGTATATACTGTATTCTATCCTATTCTACTGTATCTTAGTCTATGTATTACTCCTCTCATATGTATATACTGTATTCTATCCTATTCTACTGTATCTTAGTCTATGTATTACTCATCTCATATGTATATACTGTATTCTATACTATTCTACTGTATCTGCTTCTACACCTGCATTGCTTGCTGTTTGGGGTTTTAGGCTGGGTTTCTATACAGGACTTTGAGATATCAGCTGATATCCTGTTCCAAGATGGCGTAGCAGTCGGACGTGTGTTTGTCTTGTCCCGTCTTGTCCCGCGTAAATAGTCCTCGTATTTTTTGTATACATTTCGTATATATTTTAATTTCACTTTCCATCTAGGAACTGAATATACATTCCCGCAACCCGCCTCACCCAATGTGGTACGGATCTGCTATTTTTTATACTTTAGAACCGTAACCCCAATCAGAAGCTAGCCAGATAACTAGCTACTAGCTAGTAGTCAGTTAGCCACTGCTGCGGTCTTCACCCTTAACTCGGACACCAGCCAGCTTCAGCTCGGGCCAATACCTGCCAGTCTGCAGGCGCGATATCAACCCAGAGCATATAGGACTGCTTTTTCTCTACCACATCACCGGATTCCTGACGCAAGCTCTGGACAATTACACCGGATCAACCGAGTGGCTACTACTGGCTAACACCTCTGTCCCGAAACAAGCACCAGTTAGCCTTGAGCTAGCCTCTAGCTAGGCCCATCTGCCGGCTAGCCGAAGAGGTCTACCAGCGAATTCTTGGGCTACAATACCTCTTTTGCCAATTGGACTGGACCCTTTTTTGCCGACACGGAGCCCCGCCGATCCATCACGACTGGTCTGCCGACGTAATTGTCCGAGGTGGTTTCAACAGGCTTTTCCATTGCGACGTTTCTGAATACCCATCTGCTAATTATTAGCTGTCTTATCGGCTGCTATCTAAATAAGTATACCGGACAAAAAAAATAATCTTTTTTTTTCTTGGGTCACTATATATTTTTTGCCAATTGGATCGATCCCCTCTACCACACGGAACCCCACTAATCTACCGACGGAAACGAACGAGGTGACAAAAAAATAAAATAATAATAATAATAAAAAAATAATAATAAAAAAAACAGACCTCCATCCTATGTTATCTTGCTACCGATAGCCAGCTACCCGGCCAGCTGTCTGGATCGCCGTGACCCCAACCAACCTCTACTCACTGGACCCTTATGATCACTCGATTAAGCATGCCTCTCCTTAATGTAAATATGCCTTGTCCATTGCTGTTCTGGTTAGTGTTTATTGGCTTATTTCACTGTAGAGCCTCTAGCCCTGCTCACTATATATCCAACCTTTCAGTTCCACCACCCACATATGCGATGACATCACCTGGTTTCAATGATGTTTCTAGAGACAATATCTCTCTCATCATCACTCATTACCTAGGTTTACCTCCACTGTATTCACATCCTACCATACCTTTGTCTGTACATTATTCCTTGAAGCTATTTTATCGCCCCCAGAAACTTCCTTTTACTCTCTGTTCTAGACGTTCTAGACGACCAATTCTCATAGCTTTTAGCCGTACCCTTATCCTACTCCTCCTCTGCTCCTCTGGTGATGTAGAGGTGAATCCAGGCCCTGCAGTACCTAGCTCCACTCCTATTCCCCAGGCGCTCTCTTTTGATGACTTCTGTAACCGTAATAGCCTTGGTTTCATGCATGTTAACATTAGAAGCCTCCTCCCTAAGTTTGTTTTGTTCACTGCTTTAGCACACTCTGCCAACCCAGATGTTTTAGCCGTGTCTGAATCCTGGCTTAGGAAGACCACCAAAAATTCTGACATTTTCATCCCTAACTACAAGATTTTCAGACAAGATAGAACGGCCAAAGGGGGCGGTGTTGCAATCTACTGCAAGGATTGCCTGCAGAGTTCTGTTTTACTATCCAGGTCTGTTCCCAAACAATTTGAACTTCTACTTTTAAAAATCCACCTCTCTAAAAACAAGTCTCTCACTGTTGCCGCCTGCTATAGACCACCCTTTGCCCCCAGCTGTGCTCTGGACACCATATGTGAACTGATTGCCCCCCATCTATCTTCAGAGCTTGTGCTGCTAGGCGACCTAAATTGGAACATGCTTAACACCCCAGCCATCCTACAATCTAAGCTTGATGCCCTCAATCTCACACAAATTATCAATGAACCTACCAGGTATCACCCCAATTCCGTAAACACGGGTACCCTCATAGACATCATCCTAACCAACTTGCCCTCCAAATACACCTCTGCTGTTTTCAACCAAGATCTCAGCGATCACTGCCTCATTGCCTGTATCCGTAATGGGTCAGCGATCAAACGACCTCCACTCATCACTGTCAAACGCTCCCTGAAACACTTCAGCGAGCAGGCCTTTCTAATCGACCTGGCCGAGGTATCCTGGAAGGATATTGATCTCATCCCGTCAGTAGAGGATGCCTGGATATTTTTTAAAAATGCCTTCCTCACCATCTTGAATAAGCATGCCCCATTCAAGAAATTTAGAACCAGGAACAGATATAGCCCTTGGTTCTCTCCTGACCTGACTGCCCTTAACCAACAGAAAAACATCCTATGGCGTTCTGCATTAGCATCGAACAGCCCCCGTGATATGCAACTTTTCAGGGAAGCTAGAAACCAGTATACACAGGCAGTTAGAAAAGCCAAGGCTAGCTTTTTCAAGCAGAAATTTGCTTCCTGCAACACAAACTCAAAAAAGTTCTGGGACACTGTAAAGTCCATGGAGAATAAGAACACCTCCACCCAGCTTCCAACTGCACTGAAGATAGGAAACACTGTCACCACCGACAAATCCACTATAATTGAGAATTTCAACAAGCATTTTTCTACGGCTGGCCATGCTTTCCACCTGGCTACCCCTACCCCGGTCAACAGCACTGGCCTCCCCTCTGCTACTCGCCCACGCCTTCCCCATTTCTCTTTCTCCCAAATACAGTCAGCTGATGTTCTGAAAGAGCTGCAAAATCTGGACCCTTACAAATCAGCCGGGCTAGATAATCTGGACCCTTTCTTTCTAAAACTATCTGCTGAAATTGTTGCCACCCCTATTACCAGCCTTTTCAACCTCTCTTTCGTGTCGTCTGAGATTCCCAAAGATTGGAAAGCAGCTGCGGTTATCCCCCTCTTCAAAGGGGGGGACACTTGACCCAAACAGCTACAGACCTATATCTATCCTACCCTGCCTTTCTAAGGTCTTCGAAAGCCAAGTCAACAAACAGATTACCGACCATCTCGAATCCCACCATACCTTCTCCGCTATGCAATCTGGTTTCAGAGCTGGTCATGGGTGCACCTCAGCCACGCTCAAGGTCATAAACGATATCTTAACCGCTATCGATAGGAAACAGTACTGTGCAGCCATATTCATTGACCTGGCCAAGGCTTTTGACTCTGTCAATCACCACATCCTCATCGGCAGACTCGACAGCCTTGGTTTCTCTAATGATTGCCTCGCCTGGTTCACCAACTACTTCTCTGATCGAGTTCAGTGTGTCAAATCGGAAGGTCTGTTGTCCGGACCTCTGGCAGTCTCTATGGGGGTGCCACAGGGTTCAATTCTTGGACCGACTCTCTTCTCTGTATACATCAATGATGTCGCTCTTGCTGCTGGTGAGTCTCTGTTCCACCTCTACGTAAACACCATTCTGTATACTTCTGGCCCTTCTTTTGACACTGTGTTAACAACCCTCCAGGCGAGCTTCAATGCCATACAACTCTCCTTCCGTGGCCTCCAATTGCTCTTAAATACAAGTAAAACTAAATGCATGCTCTTCAACCGATCGCTGCCTGCACCTGCCCGCCTGTCCAACATCACTACTCTGGACGGCTCTGACTTAGAATATGTGGACAACTACAAATACCTAGGTGTCTGGTTAGACTGTAAACTCTCCTTCCAGACTCACATCAAGCATCTCCAATCCAAAGTTAAATCTAGAATCGGCTTCCTATTCCGCAACAAAGCATCCTTCACTCATGCTGCCAAACATACCCTTGTAAAACTGACCATCCTACCAATCCTCGACTTCGGTGATGTCATTTACAAAATAGCCTCCAAAACCCTACTCAATAAATTGGATGCAGTCTATCACAGTGCCATCCGTTTTGTCACCAAAGCCCCATATACTACCCACCACTGCGACCTGTACGCTCTCGTTGGCTGGCCCTCGCTTCACACTCGTCGCCAAACCCACTGGCTCCAGGTCATCTACAAGACCCTGCTAGGTAAAGTCCCCCCTTATCTCAGCTCGCTGGTCACCATAGCAACGCCCACCCGTAGCACGCGCTCCAGCAGGTATATCTCTCTGGTCACCCCCAAAACCAATTCTTCCTTTGGCCACCTCTCCTTCCAGTTCTCTGCTGCCAATGACTGGAACGAACTACAAAAATCTCTGAAACTGGAAACACTTATCTCCCTCACTAGCTTTAAGCACCAGCTGTCAGAGCAGCTCATAGATTACTGCACCTGTACATAGCCCATCTATAATTTAGCCCAAACAACTACCTCTTTACCTACTGTATTTATTTATTTTTCTCCTTTGCACCCCATTATTTCTATCTCTACTTTGCACCTTCTTCCACTGCAAACCAACCATTCCAGTGTTTTTTTACTTGCTATATTGTATTTACTTCGCCACCATGGCCTTTTTTATATTTTTATTTATTAATATATTTTATTTGCCTTCACCTCCCTTATCTCACCTCACTTGCTCACATTGTATATAGACTTATTTTTCACTGTATTATTGACTGTATGTTTGTTCTACTCCATGTGTAACTATGTGTTGTATGTGTCGAACTGCTTTGCTTTATCTTGGCCAGGTCGCAATTGTAAATGAGAACTTGTTCTCAATTTGCCTACCTGGTTAAATAAAGGTGAAATAAAAATAAATAAAATAAATGTAAGAAGGGCTATATAAATATAAATTGATTTGATTTATTCCATTACTTAGATTTGTGTGTATTAGGTATTTGTTGTGACATTGGTAGATATTACTGCACTGCTGGAGTTAGAAACACAAGCATTTAGTTAGATATTACTGCACCGTTGGAGCTAGAAACACAAGCATTTAGTTAGATATTACGGCACTGTTGGAGCTAGGAACACAAGCATTTAGTTAGATATTACTGCACTGTTGGAGCTAGGGACACAAGCATTTAGTTAGATACTACTGCACTGTTGGAGCTAGGAACACAAGCATTTAGTTAGGTATTACTGTTGGAGCTAGAAACACAAGCATTTAGTTAGATATTACTGCACTGTTGGAGCTAGAAACACAAGCATTTAGTTAGATATTACGGTTGGAGCTAGGAACACAAGCATTTACACAAGCATTTAGTTAGATATTACTACACTGTTGGAGCTAGGAACACAAGCATTTAGTTAGATATTACTGCACTGTTGGAGCTAGGAACACAAGCATTTAGTTAGATACTACTGCACTGTTGGAGCTAGGAACACAAGCATTTAGTTAGATATTACTGCACTGTTGGAGCTGGGAACACAAGCATTTAGTTAGATATTACTGCACTGTTGGAGCTAGAAACACAAGCATTTAGTTAGATATTACTGCACTGTTGGAGCTAGGAACACAAGCATTTAGTTAGATACTACTGCACTGTTGGAGCTAGAAACACAAGCATTTAGTTAGATATTACTGCACTGTTGGAGCTAGGAACACAAGCATTTAGTTAGATACTACTGCACTGTTGGAGCTAGGAACACAAGCATTTAGTTAGATATTACTGCACTGTTGGAGCTGGGAACACAAGCATTTAGTTAGATATTACTGCACTGTTGGAGCTAGGAACACAAGCATTTAGTTAGATATTACTGTTGGAGCTAGGAACACAAGCATTTCGCTACACCCGCAGTAACATATGTGACATATAAGATTTGATTTATTATGACGGTAATTTGTGTCAAATGTACTTTTCCCCACTCATCTTTTGACATTACTTATGCATATTCGGTGGCCTGGCTGCTTCCAGACTATGTCAAAGGTCCATCCTGGTAGATCTGAACCTAATTCAGCTTGGAGTGATCAGATGACAGAATCACATTTAGGTGCCAGGTGTAACTGAGGCCATAGATGCTCCATATCCATTACTTTGAGTGTTTTATATAATATGACTAAATGTGTTTCTGTGTTGCAGGGGCAGTCAAGAAATGGACCGGCAAGACCACAGAACATGACATAAGCAGAGCTGTGGGAGACCACCTCAAGCCCCTGGTAGAGCCGGGGGTGGTGTTTACCACTCCACCAGCAGAGCTGTGGGAGACCACCTCAAGCCCCTGGTAGAGCCGGGGGTGGTGTTTACCACTCCACCAGCAGAGCTGTGGGAGACCACCTCAAGCCCCTGGTAGAGCCGGGGGTGGTGTTTACCACTCCACCACGCCTTCAGCAGGCTGGAAAAGTGGGGTCGATACTGTTTTTCATACTAAGATGGACCAAGAGTCTGTTGATTGGTCAGTCATTGGGTTAATTTGTTTTGCAATATGTTCAAATCAAGCTTTATTTATACAACACATTTCAGACATGGATGCAACACGATGGCTTCACAGGAAAAACCTATGAAAATAAACAGAAATATTTAGTACACAAACATAAGAGGATAAAAATACAACTTAAAGACTAATGAGCATCCTAAGGAAATGCCATTGATTAAAATGTTAAAATATCCAACCAAAAATATTAGCTTGTTTTTTAGGAGGGGTCTGAAAGACACTATGGGGGTGTCCAATGAAAATTGACTAGTAACAACAACTGGGACCTAAAAGACACCCACCATGAGACCCACTAAATCTGCCCAAGAAGAGGCAAACAAAAGAAAAACCCACACCAAACTTAAAGACAGGAAGCAAACCAAAAAGGTGGAGCAACTAAAGGTGTTGACTCTCCACATCTATCAAGACAACTGGAGCACTGGGCCAGACACTATTAAATAGAACCTGGACCAGCTCAGGTGAAACACCTTCCCACTAACGAGATGGACAAGCCAGCACAGGTGTAACACATACTGACTAATGAGGGGACACCAATCAGTGCGTCCTACGTGCTAATGAGCTATACGTGCTAACGAGCTATACGTGCTAAAGTCCAACCTCAAAACATAAATGGAAAAACCAAAGTCTGTAACACCTTCCCCTTAGGACAACAAATATATTTTATAGTTATGACTCAATTTATTAGGATTGTTAATAAAATTTATTATAGACCGATTTATTATACAGCGTCCATGTGTATAAGCTGCAAGTACGTTGAAATTAAATAGTTTTCTTTTCAACTAAAACCAAACTTATATTGTACGTCGGTCATAGTCTTATTTTCAGTGACATTTTACAAGGTGGGATATCCCCAATGTCGACAGTTTGCTAGGTGGGATATCCCCAATGTCACAGTTTAAACGTGTCCAAATCAATAGTCCAAATGCAGAAACAGTTTGTGATAAATTGAAAACCAAAACGTAAAATGTACTATATACACAAACATCTGCCACAATAATCATATTACTTAAACAAGCACCTTATAAACTGCACAAGCACCAGCAACGCTGTTGTTTTGACAAGTAGCAATAAATCACTGATATCGATTAGGGGGGAAATCAGGTTGTTTGTGCTGTATAAACTAACATCTAAAAAAACACATGGAAATGGGAGATATATTTTACGTCACTGGTTAGAGGACAACCTGCAGAAGACAGTCAGCTACATTTTGGAGTGATGAATTTAAATGTAGGGGTCGCTAAACAAAGGAACGCAACACTTATTTGTCATCACTCATCAATTTCATGTTGAAATCAATTGTGCCGAGAGGAGGGAGATGAGGTTGCACGACCTGTTAAAACTAACAGCTCAAAAACCACATGGAATCTGGGAATAATGTGTACATCCCTGGTTAGAGGACAATTTGTAGAAAACAGCTAGCTACATTTTGAAGTGTTGCATTTTGATTAAAGTGGGTCACCAACATGGTGTAACACAGCTCTTTTTGTGTTAGTCACTTTTTGTTAAATCACATAAATAGTACTCTTTCAATTCAGAGCCTGGATTTTCCCCCTGAGGCTAATATCCATATCATGTTGAAATCAAGGGGACAAACGTTTAGGGTTCTACATTGTGACATCATTAAAATACTCCTACTACAATGATAAAACATTCTACATTGTGACATCATTTCATTGATATCATGAAACAACTGCTTCATGTATTTTCTGATGTTTAGTCAGAGATCTTTAATCAGATTATCTCTGGTCACAGCTATAAGATTTCTCTCCTGTGTGTGTTCTCTTGTGCACTGTCAGATAGCTAGAAGTAGTAAAACTCTTCCCACATTGATCACAGCTATATAGTTTCTCTCCGGTGTGTGTTCTCTTGTGCACTGTCAGAGAGCCAGATGTATTAAAACTCTTCCCACATTGATCACAGCTATATGGTTTCTCTCCTGTGTGTGTTCTCTGGTGCACTGTCAGATTTCCAGAAGCAGTAAAACTCTTCCCACAGTGATCACAGCTATAAGATTTCTCTCCTGTGTGTGTTCTCTGGTGCACTGTCAGATAGCCAGAAGTAGTAAAACTCTTCCCACATTGACCACAGCTATATGGTTTCTCTCCTGTGTGTGTTCTCTTGTGCTGAGTCAGCTGGCCAGATGTAGTACATCTCTTCCCACATTGAGCACAGCTATAAGGTTTCTCTCCTGTGTGTATTCTCTGGTGTTGAGTCAGCTGGCCAGATGTAGTACATCTCTTCCCACATTGACCACAGCTATAAGGTTTCTCTCCTGTGTGTGTTCTCTGGTGTAATGTCAGCTGGCCAGATGTAGTAAAACTCTTCCCACATTGACCACAGCTATAAGGTTTCTCTCCTGTGTGTAGTCTCTGGTGCACTGTCAGCTCTCCAGATTGACGAAAACTCTTCCCACATTGAGCACAGCTATAGAGTTTCTCTCCTGTGTGTGTTCTCTGGTGCAGAGTCAGATGGCAAGATCGATTAAAACGCTTCCCACATTGAGCACAGCTATAAGGTTTCTCTCCTGTGTGTATTCTCTGGTGCACTGTCAGATCTCTAGATGCACGAAAACTCTTCCCACATTGACCACAGCTATACGGTTTCTCTCCTGTGTGTGTTCTCTGGTGTTGAGTCAGCTGGCCAGATGTAGTACATCTCTTCCCACATTGACCACAGCTATAAGGTTTATCTCCTGTGTGTGTTCTCTGATGAATTTTAATGCCTGATGAGGTGAATCTCTTCCCACAGTCGGAGCAGCGGTGAGATCTCTTCCCTGTGGGTCTCTGCAGGTGTTTATTGAGGTGTTCTGATCTGGAGAGACTCTTCTCTGCCTCTTCAGCATCATGAGGTTGTTGAGGCTCCCCAGAGGATCCACGATAGTCCCGTCTCTCTCCTGTGTGAACAACAAAGTCAGACAGATGATTAAAGGCCCACAACAGCGGTAATTCACTGTAAAAGGTGATGCCAACAGCGTAGCCATGATGTTGTACAACAATTGATGTCTGTAATAAATGTTACAATTATTTGACAATTGTCTTAAAATGAGCAAGAATAGTCATATTTTGTCTTGTTTTCATATTAGTAGTAACATCTAAGATTGTAGACTAGAAATAAGTTATTCATGTTGTTGAAACTCTAAGCAGTGTGCCAGACAACCTTTGGTCTCCAATATAGGCCCCTTTCTGTGTTTAATAAAATTGCGGCACGAAGGCGAAGCACAAACAATCTGGATGCAGAAACTCCTCCCTGCTAATGAGGAAACCACTAGTTATGGATGTAGTATATCTGCTAATGAGGAAACCACTAGTTATGGATGTAGTATATCTGCTAATGAGGAAACCACTAGTTATGGATGTAGTACACTGCTCAAAAAAATAAAGGGAACACTTAAACAACACAATGTAACTCCAAATCAATCACACTTCTGTGAAATCAAACTGTCCACTTAGGAAGCAACACTGATTGACAATAAATTTCACATGCTGTTGTGCAAATGGAATAGACAAAAGGTGGAAATTATAGGCAATTAGCCAGACACTCAATAAAGGAGTGATTCTGCAGGTGGTGACCACAGACCACTTCTCAGTTCCTATGCTTCCTGGCTGATGTTTTGGTCACTTTTGAATGCTGGCGGTGCTCTCACTCTAGTGGTAGCATGAGACGGAGTCTACAACCCACACAAGTGGCTCAGGTAGTGCAGCTCATCCAGGATGGCACATCAATGCGAGCTGTGGCAAGAAGGTTTGCTGTGTCTGTCAGCGTAGTGTCCAGAGCATGGAGGCGCTACCAGGAGACAGGCCAGTACATCAGGAGACGTGGAGGAGGCCGTAGGAGGGCAACAACCCAGCAGCAGGACCGCTACCTCCGCCTTTGTGCAAGGAGTAGCACTGCCAGAGCCCTGCAAAATGACCTCCAGCAGGCCACAAATGTGCATGTGTCAGCATATGGTCTCACAAGGGGTCTGAGGATCTCATCTCGGTACCTAATGGCAGTCAGGCTACCTCTGGCGAGCACATGGAGGGCTGTGCGGCCCCACAAAGAAATGCCACCTCACACCATGACTGACCCACCACCAAACCGGTCATGCTGGAGGATGTTGCAGGCAGCAGAACGTTCTCCACGGCGTCTCCAGACTCTGTCACGTCTGTCACATGTGCTCATGTGCTCAGTGTGAACCTGCTTTCATCTGTGAAGAGCACAGGGCGCCAGTGGCGAATTTTCCCATATTGGTGTTCTCTGGCAAATGCCAAACGTCCTGCACGGTGTTGGGCTGTAAGCACAACCCCCACCTGTGGACGTCGGGCCCTCATACCACCCTCATGGAGTCTGTTTCTGACCGTTTGAGCAGACACATGCACATTTGTGGCCTGCTGGAGGTCATTTTGCAGGGCTCTGGCAGTGCTACTCCTTGCACAAAGGCGGAGGTAGCGGTCCTGCTGCTGGGTTGTTGCCCTCCTACGGCCTCCTCCACGTCTCCTGATGTACTGGCCTGTCTCCTGGTAGCGCCTCCATGCTCTGGACACTACGCTGACAGACACAGCAAACCTTTTTGCCACAGCTCGCATTGATGTGCCATCCTGGATGAACTGCACTACCTGAGCCACTTGTGTGGGTTGTAGACTCCGTCTCATGCTACCACTAGAGTGAGAGCACCGCCAGCATTCAAAAGTGACCAAAACATCAGCCAGGAAGCAAAAAGGAGCAAGCAGGTTGATTTCCTCTGTCGTCTTGAGCCCACGGCAAGAAGGCACCAGAGCCTACCGTGCTAACGGGTTCCCTCTAGATAACACAACCACACAGTTAATGAAAAGCATGAGGTGAAGCTTGAGCTAGATATCAACCTAGTGTGACCTTCCTGGTCCCTCAAGTCAGTGAGTCAACACAGGAAGGAGCAATGGATGGATAGTTCATTTATTTCCAAAGCTGCAATGATGGGACACACCCAGTATGGATGAATGATCAGTAGTGACGGGATATAAATAGCACTCCCACAGCAATTCTATATTAATCTGCCCTATAATATACTAACAAAAGAAACAATTAAAATGTCTATCAAAGTCATTGTGATCGTATAGTGGATTTAACCATTCCTAATAATTCCTAATTTACTATAATAAATGAATCAATTGTTTCCATGTGTCTCATGTTCACTCCATCAGAATAAACTGTCATCCATTTTACTATCAAAATACACTGCACAAAAAAATAAAGGGAACACTTAAACAACACAATGTAACTCCAAGTCAATCACACTTCTATGAAATCAAACTGTCCACTTAGGAAGCAACACTGATTGACAATACATTTCACATGCTGTTGTGCAAATGGAATAGACAAAAGGTGGAAATTATAGGCAATTAGCAAGACACTCCCAATAAAGGAGTGATTCTGCAGGTGGTGACCACAGACCACTTCTCAATTCCTTTTTGTTTTGTCAACTTTTCGATATGGATGTTATGTTTGATACCGGAGGTATCATTGAATTGAATCATTGCATTGAAAGCAGTAAACTTTTTTTGTGTTGATGCCTGTATCACTTTATCAGCAGCACGTGATCAATGACGTCTGAAGAGTCGTTTCATCGAACAACCACCTGATTGGTTTGGTACTGGGCTGGTTCGACACTGCTGGCGACTGCCAACTGACTGCTCTACAAATCACCTTACATCATAAATAACTACTCATTATTATTTAAGCAGTGTGTCACTTTATCAGCATTGATCAATGACTTCTGAAGGTGAATTTTCTCCCATCATTCTGTTTGTCTCTGATCTTTTGATCTGCAAACACGTTTAGGTTTTGTTAGTTTGGTTCTAAATGGTCTCGGTGCTGGTTGGCTACGTTGGTTAGGCTAATAGCTAGTTGGCTAAATAGCTAACGTTAGCTGGTTGGCTACGCTGGTTAGGCTAATAGCTAGTTGGCTAAATAGCTAACGTTAGCTGGTTGGCTACGCTGGTTAGGCTAATAGCTAGTTGGCTAAATAGCTAACGTTAGCTGGTTAGCTACGCTTGTTAGGCTAATAGCTAGTTGGCTAAATAGCTAACGTTAGCTGGCAGGCTAAGATAACTGCATATAGCTAATGTTAGCTTGCTGGCGTAGATAACTGCATATAGCTAATGTTAGCTGGCTGGCTAAGATAACTGCGTAAAGCTAACGTTAGCTGGTCGGCTAAGATAACTGCATATGGCTAACGTTAGCTGGCTAAGATAACTGCATATAGCTAATGTTAGCTGGCTGGCGTAGATAACAGCATATAGCTAATGTTAGCTGGCTGGCTAAGATAACTGCATATAGCTAACGTTATCTGGCTGGCTACGATAACTGCATATGGCTAACGTTAGCTGGCTAAGATAACTGCATATAGCTAATGTTAGCTGGCTGGCGCAGATAACTGCATATAGCTAATGTTAGCTGGCTGGCTAAGATAACTGCATATAGCTAACGTTAGCTGGCTGGCTAAGATAACTGCATATAGCTTATGTTAGCTGGCTGGCGCAGATAACTGCATATAGCTAACGTTAGCTGGCTGGCTAAGATAACTGCATATAGCTAATGTTAGCTGGCTGGCTAAGATAACTGCATATAGCTAATGTTAGCTGGCTGGCTAAGATAACTGCATATAGCTAATGTTAGCTGGCTGGCTAAGATAACTGCATATAGCTAACATTCATTTGATATTTGGTTAGATGGCGTTATGTATTTACAAAACTGTGGTTTACTTTAATCAGTCAAGTCATGAGTGCAAATTATTGGTTTAATTTAAAGTTATACATTTTAAGTTATTTCTGTTGTTGTTTACATCATAGGGAATAGGCTGGTCCTCCATATTACTTCACACCTGACTTTGGCATTCTTCTAAATTCTGATGTTTTAATATTTTATTTGATATTTTATAAACAATACAAAACATACACATACAAACAACATCATTGAAACATTAACTACATCACACCTGCCCAGACCCACTAGAACACACCTCCATCTCCATGAACTACATCATACCTGCCCAGACCCACTAGAACACACCTCCATCTCCATTAACTACATCACACCTGCCCAGACCCACTAGAACACACCTCCATCTCCATTAACTACATCACACCTGCCCAGACCCACTAGAACACACCTCCATCTCCATGAACTACATCATACCTGCCCAGACCCACTAGAACACACCTCCATCTCCATTAACTACATCACACCTGCCCAGACCCACTAGAACACACCTCCATCTCCATTAACTACATCACACCTGCCCAGTTTGAAGTTTGAGTTTGAAAACAGCAGGTCTTTATATTATTATAAAATTATATCATTATATCATCAGGAGTCAGATGTGAAGGAGGAGGTTGATCATCAGGAGTCAGATGTGAAGGAGGAGGTTGATCATCAGGAGTCAGATGTGAAGGAGGAGGTTGATCATCAGTGAACCTCTAGGATTGTGGCTGGGCTGGTGTTTCCACTTCCAGCTTGGTCATATATTTTGATACATTGAATGTTGATATTGTGAATCTATGTTATATATTTGTACCTCCTGTTTCATGAAGTGTTGTCACTAAGTACTGCCCCTATATATAAAATGCATTCGGAAAGCATTCAGACCCCTTCACTGTTTCCACATTTTGTTACGTTACAGCCTTATTCTAAAATTGATTAAATCTTTTTCCCCTCATCAATCTACACAATAACCAATAATGACATCACAATACCCCATAAGACATCACATTGCCCCATAATGACATCACAATACCCCATAATGACAAAGCAAAAACAGGTAAATAAATGAAAAAAATAGATTCTAAAAAACAAGGACCCCAAACTTTTGAACGGTTGTTACGTTACAGCCTAAAATGGATTAGACCTAGTCTGTTCATTATATACATCTACATGATGTAATGTTACACCATGTAGGAGCAGTATAGACCTAGTCTGTTCATTATATACATCTACATGATGTATTGTTACACCATGTAGGAGCAGTATAGACCTAGTCTGTTCATTATATACATCTATATGATGTATTGTTACACCATGTAGGAGCAGTATAGACCTAGTCTGTTCATTATATACATCTATATGATGTATTGTTACACCATGTAGGAGCAGTATAGACCTAGTCTGTTCATTATATACATCTACATGATGTATTGTTACACCATGTAGGAGCAGTATAGACCTAGTCTGTTCATTATATACATCTACATGATGTATTGTTACACCATGTAGGAGCAGTATAGACCTAGTCTGTTCATTATATACATCTACATGATGTATTGTTACACCATGTAGGAGCAGTATAGACCTAGTCTGTTCATTATATACATCTACATGATGTAATGTTACACCATGTAGGAGCAGTATAGACCTAGTCTGTTCATTATATACATCTACATGATGTATTGTTACACCATGTAGGAGCAGTATAGACCTAGTCTGTTCAATATATATACATCTACATGATGTATTGTTACACCATGTAGGAGCAGTATAGACCTAGTCTGTTCATTATATACATCTATATGATGTATTGTTACACCATGTAGGAGCGGTATAGACCTAGTCTGTTCATTATATACATCTACATGATGTATTGTTACACCATGTAGGAGCAGTATAGACCTAGTCTGTTCATTATATACATCTATATGATGTATTGTTACACCATGTAGGAGCAGTATAGACCTAGTCTGTTCATTATATACATCTACATGATGTATTGTTACACCATGTAGGAGCAGTATAGACCTAGTCTGTTCATTATATACATCTATATGATGTATTGTTACACCATGTAGGAGCAGTATAGACCTAGTCTGTTCATTATATACATCTACATGATGTATTGTTACACCATGTAGGAGCAGTATAGACCTAGTCTGTTCATTATATACATCTACATGATGTATTGTTACACCATGTAGGAGCAGTATAGACCTAGTCTGTTCATTATATACATCTATATGATGTATTGTTACACCATGTAGGAGCGGTATAGACCTAGTCTGTTCATTATATACATCTACATGATGTATTGTTACACCATGTAGGAGCAGTATAGATCTACAGTAGCTTGCTAATTATTTAGATGTAATATAACTTAATGAAACTGCCTTAAATATGCTGTGGTAAACATTTTTTATTCGCACTAATCAATCAACACATTCCTGTCTTTGTATGTCTCAATATAATGGTATTATTTAATTAAATCCATTTAAAATAATCTTTGTCTGAAAATAAAATATGATCCTCAACTGCGTTTCCCCTCCAGTCAGCAGACGGCGATGTGCGTCTTTCAGGCGACGCTGCCAGCGTGACGTATAATCTAGTGGACGGTTCTTCATAAACAGCTCGTCAACCACCTCGGTAGCTTGCTAGCCAACATAGCCGAAAGATTCAAGCTATTTATACGCTTTCGGTGTATATTACCTACTGTGTTTTAGACACACTCCTGTCGTATCTACTTGTTAACCTATATAATTTAATATTACGTTATTTTGTATTAGTCAGCTATAGTAGCTGGCTGGTTAAGTTAGCACTAGCCTAGTCGCTAATGATAGCTAGCTAGCTAACATCCCCGACCATGAGGTCAGTAAGCTACTCCCCTCTTGTTAAAGAAGAGGAGGTCTGCTGGACGGAGAAAGAAGCTCTGGGGCTGAACATTGTCAAGGAAGAGGAGGCTGTTACAATACAAGTAGAGAGTGAGGCTGTTCCAGTGAAAGAAGAAGAGAAAGACGTTACAGTGAAAGAAGAGGAAGACGCGTTCAGAGTGAAAGAGGAGGAGGATGTTACAGTAAAAGAAGAGGAGAAAGAGGAGGGTACAGTTTTTGGTGTGAAAGAAGAGGAGGTTGGAGATCTGTTTAACACCAGTAAGTACCGTCTCTGCAGTCGTTGAACCAATATGCAGTAAAGGGGTTCTACACTTTAATGTTGTTCTGTAGGAATGGCTGAAGCTAAACTGTAACGTGTAGAACATCAAGAGTGGACCATCAACAAAACGTTAACAATTGATCAAATGCATCTAATGACAATGCCTGAAATAGTGTAGTCCTCAATATCTCCTATTAGATTAGCCCAATATGTAGTCTTAAAGGGGCAATCAGCAGTTGTTACATCCATTTTGGGACGTACACATTAATGATATGTACCCATTGTTTCTTGAAGAAATCACTTATAAATGCCTCATGAGCTTAGTTCAACTGTCGTACCCCATCAGAACCCAAAATATGAGCTTTATTTACTCCAATGTTTGTCAGTAAATATAAACAAACACGGTATATCCTCAAAACATGGTTAAAACTATCATGTTGATATCATGGATCGTTGCATTTCTTCAGCCCCATCCCTCAGCTTTTTACCGAAACAGGCAGGGAGTACGCTTTGTTGTTGTTTCTACTGCTGATTGCTGCCCCCGTTACTCCTCAAGGTCCAAGGACTGTATGTTATTTTCAGAGGTAGACTTGCTCTGGCAGCTAAAATAGTCAAATATTCCATCTAAATGTGAATCGATTCTCAACGGGCAGGGAGTACGCTTTGTTATTGTTTCTACTGCTGATTCTCTGCCCCCGTTACTCCTCAAAATAATTTCACATAATACTTTCATATCACATAACAATTATTTCACACAATACTTTCATATCACATCAAAATAATTTTAAATACTTTAACATCAAAATAATTTCACACAATACTTTCATATCACATCTAAATATGTAACCAGTCTGTATAGATAGATAGCTAAGTGAATTAAATATCATCAGCTGTCTAACTTCATATTAGCTAGCTATCTTGATGTATTTATCACTGTAAAAAACAAACTCCAAATGCATTTGTAGGTAGCTAGCTAACAGCCATGGAGGGTGAAAGGATAGCAGCCCCTACTGTCAATGAGAGAGGAGGCTATTCTGGATAGGGCAGGTACTTTTGTGTAGTTCCTGTCCCTAGAAGTGAGGACGGAGATAATAGTAACATAATATTCAGTGTGGTGTAATTTGACTATAAAGAAGTCTGTTTCTTGTGAGGTTTTCTGTCCTCAGATAAAGAGTGCTATGAAAGCCAGTCTACATATGAAGAGGTCCCAATGAAGAGCAGTGGTTCTCAGTCCTGGGGACTCAAAGAGGCACATTGTTGTTTTTGCCTCAGCACTGCACAGCTGATTCAAATGATTCAAAATCATCTCATCATCAAGCTTCAAGTGGTATTTATGTATTCATTTGTGATGCCATCCTTGATATGATCCTGTTATTGTCACATGCTACACATGTACATATGTGTGCCCATGCATCTATCAATCCAATGTTATCATGATTTGTTATCAGGGATATTATACTTTAGTAATCCACAATGACCTGGTGATGTAACAGTTACATTGTCTTGGTTATAACTACATTGTCTTCCATATTCCTACAGATACCTTGTAACTGGAGATTCCTTCAAAACGATTGCCTACAGGTACCGTGTAGGGTACTGCAAGGTTGGGTGACCAGGGTCATCTGGGACTGCCTCCTGGAGGAATTCAGGTGTGTGAAGGCTACCTGTGTCCTGCGTAACTTCATGAGGATGGACACGAGGACCAGGAGGGGATCTGCAGCTCGCCGCCGTGTCCCAGAGGAGGAGTCTGCTGCTCTGCAGGATGTTTCAAGGATGGGGTCCAACAACGCAGCAAGAGAGGCAATCCGTATGCAGGATGTTTAGGTAAGGGTGAGATGTCTGTGCAAAAACAAAACAGGCTATTTTATATCACTAATATTGAAAAAATGTAGAACAATTAGACTCTCTATAACCCACACCTACACACTCATGTATCAATCTGATTGATGGATTGTGTTGTGCAGTAAGCAGGCTCAGGTGTATAACTGTGGCTCCTTCCACCTTCAAAGAATAGGCAAGAGGGCCAACCATGGAGAATAGTAAGACACTTCATTATTTCTATAACTACGCTATATTGTTTGTCTTTGTGTGTCCGTTCATGTTTTTCAGCATAAAGTACTCTGCAGCCACTTAGTGTGGTGTGGACACCAGGTGAGGCCACACACAGATTCCTGTTGAACACTGTGGCTTTAACTACCTTATTTTCTCAATAACAGTCTCTCTCCTCCACTTCATCCCTCTCTCCCCTTCTCCCTAAATCCTCTAGGTTATATCAGCTGTGTCGGTGAACCCCTCCTGCATCTGAACTGGCTTCATAGAGGGCACAGCATGATCAGAGGTGAGAGGTCACTTGGTCAGGTCAACAGGAAGTATTATTAAAGAGATGCTATACATAGAAATACAGACAGAGATGCAGTAGTCCCAGAGTTAATGATCCCAGGTCAGTTTATATTATACAGGAAGTATTACTAAAGAGATGCTTTACATTGAAATACAGAGAGATGCAGTAGTCCCAGAGTTAATCATCCCAGGTCAGTTTATATTATACAGGAAGTATTTTTAAAGAGATGCTTTACATTGAAATACAGAGAGATGCAGTAGTCCCAGAGTTAATGATCCGAAGTCAGTTTTGCATTTCACCTCCTGATTGATGACTAACAATGTTAGAATAAAAAATAAAAACACAAGGCTTAATCATGCTCTCTCTCTCCATCTGTCTCTCATCTGCAGATATGTTTTGATGTGAGAGGATGCCAACCCCTAGTCCCATCATCGCCACCTCACCTGCTTTTAAGATAACATTTGGGCCGACTAGAGACACTTATGTAATTGTGATGAACTGAGAGAATATTTAGGTAGCACTGTGATTCATTAATCATGTGCTGTCTTCCCTGCTCCTATGTGCTTACCTCTTTCCCTTTCTGTCTTTTACACCTCTCTCTCCACCTCCTCTTTCTTCCTCTGTTTTTATAATGCACAACAGATGTGCATTGAAGGACAGATTGAACTTGTATTTATAACACTTGGATAATGAGCTTTCAATAAAGCGTTTCACATTCTCTACTGGTTGAAATGAAGTGTTATGTGATGAAATACTCCACCTATCCTGTGTTTATCAGATCAATGCAGATGAAGGGCATTAGATATTGAGATGAACCGGTGTTGGAGTATTTACATGATGCATAGGAAGTGTAGTGTACTGTTTTTTAACATTATATTTCTGTATATATGAATTAACTAGTTAAATCCTGTTTCTAGTCTATTAGTTACAATGTGTAACCATTGATGTCCCAGGACCAAGATTGGTAAACACTGTTGAAGTGTATAATTGTAATACATACATGAAGTCACAGAGTCATTCAAAGTCTGGAATTTGATACTCCTGGTATTGGATATGACTGAAAAATTATCTCAAAGACATTCATACCTAAACTGCACCTTTATTTGCCAAGGTAGAGTACATGATCAGTGAATATATTAAATGTACAGGCTACAATGTGGGGATCTCATGCATGGTAATAACTACATGTATATACGACTTGCATCCTTGGTACAACATGATATTATATTCTACTCAATCCATAGGCTTCATTAATGTCATTCAGGCTGTTTTGAAGTTGATACAACTGGCTATGATAGCTGAGGTTCATAGCTAGGTTCTGAACTAATATGTATACCAAACGTTTGGGTCCATACACAGATCGGCTAGATAGCTAGCTACACATCCATGGGCATACAGGGATTTTAATCATCCACTGCACAATAAGCAAGAACATAGCTAGCTACGTTATTTCATCTATCTGCATGGCAAATATCAGCAAGACAAGCTTACAAAATTGTACATTCAATTTGCAGTAAAATCTTCAGCTAGCTAGATTCTATACATCCACTGTTTCCCAAAACGACACTCTGGTTTGCTGGTTGTTTCAGGAGTTCCTAAAACAACCAGAATTACAATTTCATACTCATGTCACAACACCCATAAAGCTAGCCAGCTAGCTGGCTAATGTTAGCTAGTCAGCTAGCTGGCTAAATCACGATTTTCGTAAATGAACTATGATTTAAAAAATGCATAACCGTTTGTCTCTACATGAACTAACATTCCTGTCAACTGTACATGTTTTTGCATGATTAGTTATGACGTTATAATCCCTTACATTTGCTTCCATCCTAGTATTTCTGTCCGCCATCTTTGATTCAGTTCTGTGTAGGGGTTCCCCTCTCTTCTAGTATTTCTGTCCGCCATCTTTGATTCAGTTCAGTTCTGTGTAGGGGTTCCCCTCTCTCCTAGTATTTCTATCCGCCATCTTTGATTCAGTTCAGTTCTGTGTAGGGGTTCCCCTCTCTCCTAGTATATCTTTGCTGAAGAAAGTCTAACAGTCACTAGTACAGCAGCAGCCTCCCCCGGTCCTAGTGCCGGCCCGTTTAAGATGCGATGGAACGGTTGACAAAAAAAAGAAATCACAGAAAAAATGTATTGACTGATATTGATTTATTTAGGGGGGACTAATTAATATTTTAGTTCTAGCTAATTCCCTGATTCCTACCCTTTAACTTTTTGTCTGAAAATTAAATTGACATTTTACTCAACTGCGTTACCCACTCCAGTCAGCAGATGGCGGTCTGGGGCTTTTAGGTTATGCTGCTACTGTGACGTATAATCTAGTGGACGGAACGCTTCTTTCAACAGCAGCAACAGTTCGTCAGACACCTCGGTAGCTTGCTAGACAAAATAGCTGAACCAATAAAGCTCTTTAGACGCTTTCGTAATTTTTAGCCACTGTGTTTTAAACCCTCTTCTGTCGTCTAGTTAGTTATCCGTTTTAATTTCATATTTACGGTGTTGTTATTATTCCGTTAGCGGGCTGGTTAAGTTAGCATTAGCCTAGCTAGCTAACATCCCGACCATGCGGTCACTAAGCTACTCCCGTGCTAAAGGAGAGGAGGTTATCACAGTAAAACAAGAAGTAGAGGATGAGGCCGTTACTGTGAAAGAAGAGGAAGACGCGTTCAGAGTGAAAGAGGGGGAGATGACCTTTACATCGAAAAAGGAGGAGGAAGAAGAGAAGGAAACTGGATATCTGGTCCCGGTTTCCCAAACGCATCTTAAGGTGTCCGATGGTTCTAACGGTGAACTTAGCCGTAAGAGGGTTTTGAGAAACCGTTCCCTGATTAACACTGGTAAGTACCTTCTAAAAAACAGAGGCACAAACTCTGCAGTTGTTGAACTGATGTTTGGTGTTAAATGGGAAATCTGCAATTGCTACATCCATATTTGGACTTGTAAATTATTTATTTATAGCCATTGATTATTGAAGAATATAACACATGCCTCATGAGCTTAGTTAAACTGTTGTACCCCATCAGAACCCCAAATAAGCTTTTTTTACTCCAATGTTTAGAAACAATGTAAATCAACACTGTATCGCCTCAACATGGTTAAAACTATAATGTTGATCTCATGGATGGTCAGTCCTTGCATCCATTGGTCTGTCTATGAATTTGAGAGTAGTTACATTTCTCCAACCCCATCCATCATCTTATTACCAAAACAGTGGTGGAATTACAGCTTTGTTATTGTTTCAACTGCAGATTGGTTGTTTGTTGTGTGGCTTTTTTAAAGGGACAACCTTGGATTTAAACAGAAACAAAATGGCTGCCCAGAGACTTGGTTTGGTAAACAGCTGAGGGATGGGGGTTGGAGAAATGTAACTACTCTCACATTCATAGAGAAAGCTATTCGATCAACCTTAACTTCTTTGGGCTGCAGTCCTAACGGTCGTCAGGAGCCAGGTCATTTACCCACGTCGTCAGGAGCCAGGTCGTCAGGAGCCAGGTCATTTACCCAGGTCATTTACCCAGGTCGTCAGGAGCCAGGTTATTTACCCAGGTAGTCAGTAGCCAGGTCATTTACCCAGGTCGTCAGGAGCCAGGTCATTTACCCAGGTCGTCAGGAGCCAGGTCGTTTACCCAGGTCGTCAGGAGCCAGGTCATTTACCCAGGTCATTTACCCAGGTCGTCACCAGCCAGGTCATTTACCCAGGTCGTCAGGAGCCAGGTCATTTACCCAGGTCGTCAGGAGCCAGGTCATTTACCCAGGTCGTCAGGAGCCAGGTCATTTACCCAGGTCATTTACCCAGGTCGTCAGGAGCCAGGTCCTTTACCCAGGTCGTCACCAGCCAGGTCATTTACCCAGGTCATTTACGCAGGTCATTTACCCAGGTCGTCAGGAGCCAGGTCATTTACGCAGGTCGTCAGGAGCCAGGTCATTTACCCAGGTCATTTACGCAGGTCATTTACCTAGGTCATCAGGAGCCAGGTCATTTGCCCAGGTCATTTACCCAGGTAGTCAGGAGCCAGGTCATTTACCCAGGTAGTCAGGAGCCAGGTCATTTACCCAGGTAGTCAGGAGCCAGGTCATTTACCCAGGTTGTCAGGAGCAAGGTCATTTACCCAGGTCATTTGCGCAGGTCGTCAGGAGCCAGGTCATTTACCCAGGTCGTCAGGAGCCAGGTCCTTTACCCAGGTCGTCACCAGCCAGGTCATTTACCCAGGTCGTCAACAGCCAGGTCATTTACCCAGGTCGTCAGGAGCCAGGTCATTTACCCAGGTCATTTACCCAGGTCGTCAGGAGCCAGGTCATTTACCCAGGTCATTTACCCAGGTCGTCAGGAGCCAGGTCATTTACCCAGGTCATTTACCCAGGTCGTCAGGAGCCAGGTCCTTTACCCAGGTCGTCAGGAGCCAGGTCCTTTACCCAGGTCGTCACCAGCCAGGTCATTTACCCAGGTTGTCAGGAGCCAGGTAATTTACCCAGGTCGTCAGGAGCCAGGTAATTTACCCAGGTCGTCAGGAGCCAGGTCATTTACCCAGGTAGTCAGGAGCCAGGTCATTTACCCAGGTAGTCAGGAGCCAGGTCATTTACCCAGGTAGTCAGGAGCCAGGTCATTTACCCAGGTAGTCAGGAGCCAGGTCATTTACCCAGGTAGTCAGGAGCCAGGTCATTTACCCAGGTCGTCAGGAGCCAGGTCATTTACCCAGGTCGTCAGGAGCCAGGTCATTTACCCAGATCGTCAGGAGCCAGGTCATTTACCTAGGTCATCAAGAGCCAGGTCATTTACCCAGGTCATCAGGAGCAAGGTCATTTACCCAGGTCATTTACCCAGGTCGTCAGGAGCCAGGTCATTTACCCAGGTCGTCAGGAGCCAGGTCATTTACCTAGGTCGTCAGGAGCCAGGTCATTTACCCAGGTCGTCAGGAGCCAGGTCATTTACCCAGGTCATTTACCCAGGTCGTCGGGAGCCAGGTCATTTACCCAGGTAGTCAGGAGCCAGGTCATTTACCCAGGTAGTCAGGAGCCAGGTCATTTACCCAGGTCGTCAGCAGCCAGGTCATTTACCCAGGTCATCAGGAGCCAGGTCATTTACCCAGGTAATTTGCCCAGGTTGTCAGGAGCCAGGTCATTTACCCAGGTCATCAGGAGCCAGGTCATTTACCCAGGTCGTCAGGAGCAAGGTCATTTACCCAGGTCATTTACCCAGGTCGTCGGAAGGCAGGTCATTTACCCAGGTCATTTACCCAGGTCATCAGGAGCCAGGTCATTTACTCAGGTCGTCAGGAGCCAGGTAATTTACCCAGGTTCACAGGAGCCAGGTCATTTACCCAGGTCGTCAGGATCCAGGTAATTTACCCAGGTTCACAGGAGCCAGGTCATTTACCCAGGTCGTCAGGAGCCAGGTCATTTACCCAGGTCCTCAGGAGCCAGGTCATTTACCCAGGTCCTCAGGAGCCAGGTCATTTACCCAGGTCGTCAGGAGCCAGGTCATTTACCCAGATCGTCAGGAGCCAGGTCATTTACCTAGGTCATTTACCGAGGTCATTTACCCAGGTCGTCAGGAGCCAGGTCATTTAACCAGGTCATCAGGAGCCAGGTCATTTACCCAGGTCGTCAGGAGCCAGGTCATTTACCCAGGTCGTCAGCAGCGGTCACCAAGTCAAGATTCACATCCCCATTGCCAAATGTGGTCAATTTCTTTCACATCAAATGAGGAGAGACAAACTTATCACACAAGTCAGAGTTATACTTAAACTAAATCTTTATTCACTTATTAATAAGGGAGCAGGTCAATACAACACGCAAATATAAAGTTAATCAATTGAGTGCTGTACGATGATGGCTGGTTGACAAATCACCCCCAGATGATTCGTTGAGAGCCACAAGACAGAAGTACAAAGGTCTTTCAACCTACATGACGAACAACAGATGTATAGAACGGGTCACAAGGTTAAGATTTGTATGAAAGATACTTATAATTCACAGCAGACAGTATCTGATGTAAAAACAGTCATCTTTGTGTAGAGACCAGGGTCTGGCCCTGAGGTCATCTCTCCCTGGTACCATATAGAACAGAAACATTAACTCATGCTCTGGAATGCGGTCTCTAGGTTTTATCACCCAAAAGACATTGTAAATCTCCCGTCAGGGTTTTCTCCCAGAGGCCCATCTAGTCTAGGACATCTAGTGGAAGGCGTATGAAGTGCATCTAATACATATCAAGCACATTTATAGGCAGGCCCTAGAACAGAGCATCGATTTCAGATTTTCCACTTCCTGTCAGGAAGTTTGCTGCAAAATGAGTTCTGTTTCACTCACAGATATAATTCAAACGGTTTTAGAAACTAGAGAGTGTTTTCTATCCAATAGTAATAATAATATGCATATTGTACGAGCAAGAATTGAGTACGAGGCTGTTTGAAATGGGCACCTTTTATCCAGGCTACTCAATACTGCCCCTGCAGCCCAAACAGGTTAAGACACATGTCAAATATTGAACATTCATTACAGACGTCATTGTTTGTACAACATCATGGCTACGCTGTTGACATCACCTTTTTACAGTGGATTTTTGCTGTTGTGGGCCTTAAACCACCTGTTTGACTTTTTATTCACACAGGAGAGATACGGGACTATCGTGGATCCTCTGGGGAGCCTCAACAACAACATGATGCTGAAGAGGCAGAGAAGAGTCTCTCCACATCAGAACACCTCAAGAAACACCAGTGGAGACCCACAGGGAAGAAATCTCACCGCTGCTCTGACTGTGGGAAGAGATTCACCTCATCAGGCATTAAAATTCATCAGAGAATCCACACAAGAGAGAAACCTTATAGCTGTGATCAATGTGGGAAGAGTTTCTGTCAATCTGGAGCGCTGACAGTGCACCAGAGAATACACACAGGAGAGAAACCTTATAGTTGTGGTCAATGTGGGAAGAGTTTTGGTCAATCTTGCCATCTGGTATCACACCAGAGAACACACACAGGAGAGAAACCTTATAGCTGTGGTCAATGTGGGAAGAGATGTTCTACATCTGGCAATCTGACTATACACCAGAGAATACACACAGGAGAGAAACCTTATAGCTGTGATCAATGTGGGAAGAGTTTTGTTCAATCTGGAGAGCTGACAGTGCACAAGAGAATACACACAGGAGAGAAACCTTACAGCTGTGATCAATGTGGGAAGAGTTTTGCTCGATCTTGCCATCTGGTATCACACCAGAGAACACACACAGGAGAGAAACCTTATAGCTGTGGTCAATGTGGGAAGAGATGTTCTACATCTGGCAATCTGACTATACACCAGAGAATACACACAGGAGAGAAACCATATAGCTGTGAACAATGTGGGAAGAGTTTTGGTCAATCTGGAGAGCTGACAGTGCACCAGAGAATACACACAGGAGAGAAACCTTATGGCTGTGATCAATGTGGGAAGAGTTTTGGTCAATCTTGCCATCTGGTATCACACCAGAGAACACACACAGGAGAGAAATCATATAGCTGTGATCAATGTGGGAAGAGTTTTGTTCGATCTGGCCATCTGGTATCACACCAGAGAATACACACAGGAGAGAAACCTTATAGCTGTGGTCAATGTGGGAAGAGTTTTTCTTCTTCAGGCTATCTAACTATACACCAGAGAATACACACAGGAGAGAAACCTTATAGCTGTCGTCAATGTGGGAAGAGTTTTTCTTCTTCAGGCTATCTAACTATACACCAGAGAACACACACAGGAGAGAAACCTCTTAGTTGTGACCAGAGATAATCTGATAAAAGATCTCTGATCAAACATCAGAAAATGTATATATGAAGGAGTTGTTTCATGATATCAATGAATTAATGTCACAATGTAGAATGTTTTAACATTGTAGTAGGAGTGTTTTAATGATGTCACAATGTAGAATGTTTTAACATTGTAGTAGGAGTATTTTAATGATGTCACAATGTAGAATGTTTTAACATTGTAGTAGGAGTATTTTAATGTCACAATGTAGAATGTTTTAACATTGTAGTAGGAGTATTTTAATGTCTCAATGTAGAATGTTTTAACATTGTAGTAGGAGTATTTCAATGTCTCAATGTAGAATGTTTTAATATATAGTATATTAATATACTCTGCAGTCAGTCAGTCAGAATGTCACAATGTAGAACCCTAAACGTTTGCCCCCTTATCAATTGATTTCAACATGATATGGATATTAGGCTCATTGGGGGAAATCAAGGCTCTGAATTGAAAGAGTACTATTTATGTGATTTAACACAAAGTGACTAACAAATAAAGATTTGTCCTCTAACCAGTGATGTACACATTATTCCCAGAATCAACTGATTTCAACATAATATCGATGAGTTATGACAAATAAGTGTTGTGTTCCTTTGTTTAGTGACCCCTAAATTTAAATGCATCACTCCAATATGTAGCTGACTGTCTTCTGCAGGTTGTCCTCTTATCAGTGAGGTAAAAGATATCTCCCATTTCCATGTTTTTTTTGTTGTTAGTTTCAACAGCAAGTACAACCGGATTTCCCCCCTAATCGATATCAGTGATTTATTGCTACTTGTCAAAACAACAGCGTTTTTGGTGCTTGTGCAGTTTATAAGGAGCTTGTTTAAAAAAATACAATTATTGTGGCAGATGTTTGTGTATATACCACATGTTAGGTTTTCAATTTATCCCAAACTGTTTCTGCATATTGGTTATTGATTTGGACACGTTAAAACTGTGTTTTGACATTGAGGCTATCCCACCTAGCAAAATGTAATTGAAAAGCCGTTGAAAATAATACTATGCAATCAAATATTTCATATTTACATTTCATGTAACATTTAGTAATACAAATTATTCATGCAACCAACTGACAATTTTTTGGGTACAATTATATTGACATTGTTGCCCTGTTTTTAGAATATCAGGGTTCATTCTCTCATGTGCCAAACCAAATGTACTAGAGCATGACATTGGGGACTGGGGCCCGATCCAACAACATGCCTATCTAGTGAACCCTGAGAAGAGAGAGAAGCTCCACAGTGAGGTGGAAAGTTACTACAGATAGTGCAGGAGTTTCCTCTTGAAATCAGACATGTCCGTGTTAAGGACAACTTTGTTGCTGATTGTTTCAAGGGTGGGCAGTCATAGTTTTGCGTTTAGCCATCGAGTTGCCATGGATCACAATTTATTTTGACTGCACGTTTTTCCGTATTGGAGACGAGTTTTGTTTGGGCTCGTTCCAAGGGGACCAGAGTTTTAGAAGCTAGTGAGTTTTAGGAAGATGAGAGTTCTAGAAGCTAGTGAGTTTTAGGATTCTATAGAAAGAAAAAGGAGAAAAAAATAATACGATTGTATATTATTATTTAGAAATACGTGTTTTTTTCTTGTTTTTAATTGTTGACAGCCAGTAGACACCATGTTTATATTGTAGAAGGTGAAGCATTGTAGTTGATTATAATGTGAAATGGAAGTTGTTTTCTGTTGGTGGTGAGCAAACTTGTCCAACAAAAATGATAGGATTTATTTGTTGTCTAAAGGGGGAAGGTGTTACAGGCTTTAGTTTTTCTATTTTTATGTGGTTGGACTTTAGCACTATAGCTCGTTAGCACGTAGGAGGCACTGATTGGTGTCACCTCGTTAGTCAGTATGTGTAACACCAGTTCTTTTGTTTGCCTCTTCTTGGGCAGATTTAGTGGATCTCATGGGTGACTTTTATGTCCCAGTTGTTGTTACTAGTCAACTTTCAGTGAACACTGAGAGCTAAACTGCAACATTATGTTATAATACTTTTATTGGATCAAATGGTTGTTTTATGCAACAGAATAGAGGGTTCTTAGAACTATTGTGTCTGTGTTCTACTGAGGATGGGCCTCTGGGAGATGACACTGACAGGAGATTTACAATGTCTTTTGGGTGATAAAACCTAAGGAGACTGCATTCCAGAGCATGAGTTAATGTTTCTGTTCTATACCGGTACCAGGGAGAGATGACCCCAGGGCCAGACCCTGGTCTCTACACAAAGAGTACTGTTTTTACAGCAGATACTGTCTGATGAGAATTATATATCTCTCATACAAATCTTAACCTTGTGACCCATTCTATACATCTGTTGTTCGTCATGTAGGTTGATAGGGGTGTATCTTGGCTATAAAAGACCTTTGTACTTTTGTCTCGTGGCTCTCAATGAATCATCTGGGGGTGATTCATCGACCAGCCATCATTATCGTAGAGCACTCAATTGATTCACTTTATACGTGTGTATTGTATTGATCTGCTCCCTTATAAGTAATAAAGGTTTAGTTTAAGAATAATTCTGACTTGTGTGATAATTTCTTTAATATCAAATGAGGAGAGAAACTTAACAACCACATTTGGTGATGGGGATGTGAATCTTCACTTGGTGACCGCTTCTGACGACCTGGGTAAATCGTGCACTTGGGATCTCAGGGAAACCACACTTCGGGAACGGAGCAGATGGACCCACCTTTGATCTGAGTGGCAGCGAGCCGAGTGGATACCACATCTCGAACGTAGTTTAAAAAAAAGAATGAGGTGAGCAAAACAAGTGGAGTTTTTAGAAAAGCCTCGTAGGCTCTGAGTGTGTATTCCAGTGTGAGGGGGCACCTTGGAGGTGTAAAGAGGGCCGAGCCAGCTATCTGTGTGAACTGGATGAAAACTAGAATCTGTGTTTACTAGTTAATAACCTCTTGGAAATAGGGGGCGCCCTTTTCACTTCTGAATAAAATTGTGCCCAATTTAAACGGCCTCGTACTCTGTCCTAGATCATATGATATGCATATATATTACTATTGGATAGAAAACACTCTGAAGTTGCTAAAACTGTTTGAATTATATCTGTGAGTAAAACAGAACTCATTTGGCAGGCAAATTTCCAAACAGGAAGTGATATTTCTGAAATGGGTCTCTGTGAAAGGCATTGCCTATTCAATTGCCTTGTATTTATGGATCTGTTTGCACTTCATTCGCCTTCCACTAGATGTCAACAGGCAGTAGAACGTGGAATGAAGTTTCTAGCCTTCTCTGGAACCGGATGGGACTCATTGGAGTGAGAGGTCAGCCATATTGGCAGTACTTGGCTACGCACTTCGGTTTGTCATATCGTTGTCTGCAATGCGTTAGGTAGACACGAAGAAATGCTCCGTCTGGGACGTTATTGGATATATATGAGAAAAACATCCTCAAGATGGATTATCATCTGAGTTTGACCAGTTTATTCGACTATTATTATGACTTTTTGAATTTTTCGTTCATTCGTAAAATCTTCATGGACATGTGAGCTACACCATGCTAACCAAAGTTGCTAATTCGACAGAAGAAATGGACATTCTAAAACAAAACGATTTTTTGTGGAACTAGGATTCCTGGCACTGCATTCTGATGAAAGTTCATCAAAGGTAAGGGAATATTTATGATGTTATTTCGTATTTTTGTGGACTCTTTGGACTCCAACATGGCGGAGAATGGCTGAGCGCTGTCTCAGATTATTGCATGCTGTGCTTTGTACTAAAGTTATTTTTTTAAATCTAACACAGTGGTTGCATTAAGAACCAGTGTATCTTTAATTATATATGCAACATGTATTTTTCAGCAAAGTTTATGATGAGTTTTTTTGTTAGATTACGTGGCTGTCTAAAATTTCTCTGGACATTTTGGTGCCATTTGTGACCATGGCTGCAATGTAGAACCACGATTTATAGCTATAAATATGCACATTTTCGAACAAAACATAAATGTATTGTATAACATAATGTCATAAGACTGTCATCTGATGAAGGTGTTCAAAGGTTAGTGATTATTTGTATCTTTATTTGTGGGTTTTGTGAAAGCTATCTTTACGGTGAAAAAATGGCGTGTGTTGGGCTATTGTGGTGAGCTAACATAAATATATGTTGTGTGTTCGCTGTAAAACATTTTAAAAATCGGACATGTTGGCTGGATTCACAAGATGTTTATCTTTCATTTGCTGTATTGGACTTGTGATTTCATGAAATTATATTATATGATATCCCTGTGGCGCTAGGCTAGGCTATGCTAGTCAGCATTTCTGATGAGGATGATCCCGGATCCGGGATGGGTGGTCGGTAGAGGTTTTTTAAGACCATGTATGATAAGGTGCACCTGTGTAAGGTGTAATTGTTTTAAACCTGTAATTATTTTAAACATGTAATTATTTTAAACCTGGACCCCATTTTAGAAGTATTGAAAGATGTAAATGTATGTAGTTACATTTAAAAAGTTAAAGTTACAGTTAAATAACTTTAAGAACTAAATATCCTAGGAACTAGCCATGAGCTAGCCATGAGACAGAAATGAGAAAATATTCCTGTAGGTTAAAATATTGTTGAAAAACAACTAATTGATTAGCTATGTTTGGGAATAGCATTGTGTGACTGCAATATGAGACGTCTGTGATTGAGTCTTAATCTGAAGTTTAGATAGTAACAGCGATCTATTTTTTTTGGTTCCGCTGGGAGTATGTTTGGAGAGCTGCTTCGTAGCTATAGAGAGTCCTTGAAAAAGCAAATGGAATGGTTGTCGTGAGTACCTGAGAATGTCTTACGTTTTATATGGGTTCTGTGAATATATGAAAATATGATCAATTGTATGTGTGTATAATCGATTACTAGAGATTTGATAAAGTAATACTGGGAATATAATTAGATAAAATTTAAACAACCCATATGTAGACGAACGTAGGTTTTGAGTTGGTATCTTTAATGGATGATTTGATAAAGATGAGGTTTAAGCATTATTAAACTGTCTACAAAGTCTGGGCAGTTGTCTCAGAAACTGATGAGAGTGTGTCCACTTTAGGGCAAGTTACCATGAGGATGAAACTATAAAACGCTTATTGGATTTTCTCTGTCCGGGTACTACATTTGTAATAAACTGCCCTTAAGGCATGGGGGGGTTCTTCCCAGTATGAGAGGAATTACTAGACTTATTGAATAAACCTTTTTTCATTAAGTTAGAGTGAACCAAGGTGGCTGACTAGCTGTTGATGTTGAAGAAGCGTCCCGTCCACTAGATTATACGTCACAGTGGCAGAATCACCTGAAAGACGCACATCTCCATCTGCGGACTGGAGTTGGTATCGCAGTTGAGAAAATACTTGCAGGCAAAAAGCGACGTCCAAGGACGTCGAATTATGGGCGATATCAGGTCTGTCTGTTGAAGCCGCTATTTCGCCCCAAAATAGTCATCCCAAATTGGGCTGTGTATAACTATGTAAATGTCTCTCGGACAAGGGGACTTTTATCAATATACACTCTAAAAAGTAAAGGTTCCTGGAGTATCCATTTTCTTAAACTCCCTGTTCACCCTCCCTCCATTACAAAAAAAATATTTTAATAACAATATTGACAACATTTATTTAAATAATTCATTATTTATTTAGTGGCATCACAAATGTGAATAAATATTTACAGAACAATTTACCAAACAAAACACATTACAATATTGCAACATTTCTGCAGACATGTCAGACCATAATAAATAATACATTTACTTTGTATAGTGCTTTTCATGACATTTAAAAATATATAAATAATGATGTACAATAAAAACAACATACATTAAAAATGAATCATAGGTAAACTAACAATATTGAAGACTGATGCTAAATACAGATTTTTCAGGTTTAGTGTGTATATCATATCCACTTAGTTATGTTAGGAAGTTTGCCATCTTTATGACCGGCCCTGGTAACTTCACCCCAACTTCTCTTATCCCCAGAACACAGTAACTTAACAACATAAGTGTTTTTCTGACATTTAAGGGAAAATAGAAAATACAGCCGTAGCAGAGCCCCATGACCCATGGGGACGTCCTCGAGGGCGTGGATGTTCTCCCCCATCAAAGCCCAGCGGGATTTCACTCTCATGGTGAAATGGATTTCCGCCGATGTGCAGTAAAGGAGTGAGGAGCGGTGAAATCTGTGTCAACAAAAGTAAGAAAAGATTAATACACAAACAATTAACAAAGAACATAACAAATGTTCAGCTGTAGTTTTATATAAGCATGCACACCTATGTTTATGAAGAAACAGATGATTGGTGCATAGGCATACCTTGTCACGGACATAAAGGCCACTCGGGTCCTCATTGAAGAGGTAGGGCAGAATCGCTGCTGTGGTCTCCAGTCCTAGTAAAGTAAAGCAATGATCTTACTACACTTGCTAATTTTATTACAAAATACATTAGAGAAAGGGAAGGAATAAGAGCAAATCCCTCTTCTGTATTGTCCTTCAGGGACTGTCAAAATAGCAGGATGATGTCCTCACCCCTGCCTCGTCTCTCTACCTCTGATAGTCCTTGAATTATCGTTTTGTCTATATCCATTCCATGGACTTGATTCATTTCTGAGAAGATCTGAAAAGATAATTTGCACACATTTGTATGCTAATAGATGTCAGTTTGTATTGACTGCTATGTAGGTTAAATGTACAAAAATATTGAAAGATAAATGGCATCGACATACAATTGAATGCAAAATAGAAGAACATATTGGAGAAAGCACTAGCCAATACAGTACTGCCATACAGGCCTAATATCACATTTCAAGATATCTTTGTTCACAAATTGTTCAATATTTTATCAGGCTGACTTGAAAGATTATACACAACATTTTGCTGCGTGGCAATACTGTGTTTGGATTCTGAAGGGCATTTATACAAAAGAGGTAGTCTAGACACTGTATTAATACCATTATCCATTTGAATCCCATCTACAGCTACCATCTAAGATATTAATTTCCCTCCACAAGGGGGCGGACATGTAACGTTTCCAAAATGGGATAGTATTGTCCATGTAACGTTTCCAAAATGGGATAGTATTGTACGTGTAACGTTTCCAAAATGGGATAGTATTGTACATGAAACGTTATGCCCCCTTGTGAGTTAATAGTATTGCATGCTGGGGCAGGCTATATAAAGAGGAAGACGTCCGTTGACGATTCAGTTCGTTGTAACATCTCGTCTGGACAGGTCACCGTCCTTAGTTAGTTAGTTAGCGTTAGCTAGTTCATTCTCACAAAAGTGAGAACTGCTCTAGATTGGAAACTTACGTTAATGAGTGTAAAGCCATGTTGGCTTTATGGAAACCATATACAATATATGGGAAAGAATATAGTTGAGGGAAATAATCCAAACCTAGTTGTGTCTAGTTAGGACATAACGTTAGCTAGCTAGATAACGGTACTGTACTGAAGCTCATACTACGCCGACGGTCAAAACCGGTTTTCTAATATTTACGGTAATTAGCTATAGTAACGTTATGGAAGATATTCACAGAAAACCAGAATTGTCTTCCATAATCGTTATTCATTATTAGTATGTTATATTATTAAATAAATTATTTCGAGACATATTCAGAGCCAAACATCAACCCAACTTAACCTTTTTAACTGTTGTCGCATCCAAACTTGTCACCATCGCTTTCAGTTGTAATTGCGAAGTTCCCGGAAGAAGTCCAGCAACAACGGAGGTTCCTCGATGAACCCACCTTCTAACAAGTTCTTTGAAGAACCTTTTGGGGCTGTTTTTCATTGACCAAGAACCCTACGGTTCTTAGGGGATCTGAGAACAACTCCAGTTGAACCCTTCATTTTTAGAGTTGTAGTCGGCTCTATTTACTCTCAGATTCAAACATGCTGATTAGCATCAACGATCAAGTCAGCTGCTGCTGCTCCAATACAGTATGAGGTGAGATGGTGAACTGACGTTGAACCGGGCAGTCAGCTGCTGCTGCTCCAGTACAGTATGAGGTGAGACGGTAAACTGACGTTGAACCGGGCAGTCAGCTGCTGCTGCTCCAATACAGTATGAGGTGAGACGGTGAACTGATGTTGAACCGGGCAGTCAGCTGCTGCTGCTCCAATACAGTATGAACACACAACACAAGTGATTGATAGTTGGTATTCAGCAGTCATAAAGCCTTATTTACTTTAAACACACAACACTATGTGTGGAGACCAAAAGGCACAGCACACCAGCATCAAAACCTCGTCCCAACTGTAAAGTCTGGTGGAGGGAGCATCATGGTTTGGGGCTGCTTTGCTGCTTCAGGGTCTGGACAGCTTGCTGTCATCGACGGAACAATGAATTCCCAAGTATATCAAGACATTTTTCAGGAGAATGTACGGCTGTCTGTCCGCCAGTTGAAGAGAATGTACGGCTGTCTGTCCGCCAATTGAAGCTCAACAGAAGTTGGGTGATGCAACAGGACAACGACTCAAAACACTGAAGTAAATCAACAACAGAATGGATCTAGTCTATCATTGTTGGTATTGAAAAAAGCCTACTGCACATTGTGGTGGAAATTCTAACCAATCAGGAGAGACTTTGCCATTTCTTCAAACAATCAACCTTCATTTGATAAGAATTGCAATAATGTAGTTGGTCAGCCCTACACTCTGAGGTGGAAGGCCGAGAGCTCGATGACACAAGGAGTTCAGAAGCCTTATATAGTCAAACTATCTTGTGCATATAGAAAACACGTGATCTTGGTGTGTGTCCGTGTGTGGAGAACGAGACACAGACTAACTGTGAATTGGTCGTCTCGTTCTGTAGCAACAGCTAGTTATTCTAGTTTTCCAGTGAGGTGTCAAAACAACAGGAAGTCACTCTAGACACAGTTCCTCTGAAGTAGATCAATGGTTCCCTGAATTGGGCCAAGCTCCTTTGGCCTGTCTGCCCAGAGGGTGTGTCTAGAGCTAGTCTGGAGATAAATCAGACCCAGCCTGAACTGTGTGATGTAGTAGGGAGTTGTAGTTTCTCTAGAGATAAATCATATCCAGCCTGAACTGTGTGATGTAGTAGGGAGTTGTAGTTTCTCTAGAGATAAATCATATCCAGCCTGAACTGTGTGATGTAGTAGGGAGTTGTAGTTTCTCTAGAGATAAATCAGATCCAGCCTGAACTGTGTGATGTAGTAGGGAGTTGTAGTTTCTTTAGAGATAAATCAGATCCAGCCTGAACTGTGTGATGTAGTAGGGAGTTGTAGTTTCTCTAGAGATAAATCAGATCCAGCCTGAACTGTGTGATGTAGTAGGGTGTTGTAGTTTCTCTAGAGATAAATCAGATCCAGACTGAACTGTGTGATGTAGTAGGGAGTTGTAGTTTCTCTAGAGATAAATCAGATCCAGCCTGAACTGTGTGATGTAGTAGGGAGTTGTAGTTTCTCTAGAGATAAATCAGATCCAGACTGAACTGTGTGATGTAGTAGGGAGTTGTAGTTTCTCTAGAGATAAATCAGACCCAGCCTGAACTGTGTGATGTAGTAGGGAGTTGTAGTTTCTCTAGAGATAAATCAGATCCAGCCTGAACTGTGTGATGAAGTAGAGTTGTAGTTTCCAACAGGCCAATATTCTACATAGTTTAGCGCATAAAACTTAATTAACTACAATGACCATAATCCATTGCGTGCCTACTTGTCTTGTCTGTGTTTCTTTTACACCTGTTATGTAAAAGAGACAGAAGAATGCACAATGGTCAATGCTATCTGGAATCCTTGGGACATCCCTACCCTAAACCCTAACCTTAACCCCTACCTTAACCATTTTAAATGTCAACTTCAATGGGCTAGGGACGTCCCAAGGATGTATCTCTACCTGGAAATACATGATCTAAGTGATTGATTGTTGGTATTCAGCAGTCATAAAGCCTTATTTACTTTAATGAACTACTAAAATAGTGATTTTGTCAGATAGCAGCTCTACACTTTATTGACTGACTGATCCATTCATCCTTCCATCCCTCCTCAGCCTTCCTCTCCTCTGAAGACCCAGTGAGGGTGGAGCTCAGTCAGAGAGCTGTTGAGGGACTGGTTAGGAAGAACACTTCTACAGCCAGAGAGGTGAGAGGTCACACATGGTTTAGATGGTAAATATTTATGTCCCATTTTTTATTTATTTAACCAGGTAGGCCAGTTGAGAACAAGTTCTCATTTAGTTCTCAGTGCGACACAAACAACAACACACGTAAACAAACGTACAACACAAAAGAAAAATTGAAAAATCTATGTAGTGTGTGCAAATGTAGAAGAGTAGGGAGGTAATAAATAGGCCCTGGAGGCGAAAATAATTACAATTTAGCTGGAGTGATAGATGCGCAGATGATGACGTGCAAGTAGAGATACTGGGGTGCAAAAGAGCAAGTAATAACATGGGGATGAGGTAGTCGGGTGTGCTATTTACAGATTGGCTGTGTACAGGTACATGGGTGCATCACGTAAGCAAAAGGGAATATGTTCCATCATCTATGTTTATTTACATTAGTGCAAATTGTCCACTGATATTGGTGTAATTTCTCACCCCTTTCGGCTGTATGAAAGTTAATTTCCGCTCAGACACACACATTTGTTCTTTGATATTATGAAGGTAATTTGTGTCAAATGTACTTTTCCACACTCATTCATCCCATCTCTTTACATTGCTGATGCATATTCAGTGGCCTGACTGCATCCAGACTATGTCAAACGTCCATCCTGGTAGATCTGAACCTAATGCAGCTTGGAGTGATCGGATGACAGAAGTCACATTTAGGTGCCAGGTGTAACTGAGGCCATAGACACTCCATATCCATTACTTTGAGTGTTTTATATAATATGACTAAATTAGATTCTTTCTGTGTTGCAGGGGCAGTCAAGAAATGGAACGGCAAGGCCACAGAACATGACATAAGCAGATCTGTGGGAGACCACCTCAAGCCCCTGGTAGACCCGGGGGTGGTATTTACCACTCCACCAGCAGAGCTGTGGGAGACCACCTCAAGCCCCTGGTAGAGCCGGGGGTGGTGTTTACCACTCCACCAGTAGAGCTGTGGGAGACCACCTCAAGCCCCTGGTAGAGCCGGGGGTGGTGTTTACCACTCTACCACACCTTCAGCAGGCTGGAAAAGTGCGATTGATCTGTTTGATCCATTTGTTTGTTTCTGATTTCAGTAGTTGAATCCTTTGACATGGGATTGATACTGATTTTCATACTAAGAGTCTTTTGAATAAAAATAACATTTTGTTGTCGAAATCAAATCGAGCTTTATTCATACATTTCAGACATGATGGATGGAAGCAGAATAATGAACATTTTAAGGAAATTTCATTGATTAAAATATTATTAAAATATTAATTGGATGCAATATCCAACCCAAAATATAAGCTTGTTTTTTAGGAGGGGTTCTGAAAGACACTATGGGGGTGTCCACTGAAAATTGACTAGTAACAACAACTGGGACATAAAAGACACCCACCATGAGACCCACTAAATCTGCCCAAGAAGAGGTGAACAAAATAAAAACTCACAAACTTACAGACAGGAAGCAAACCAAAAAAGTGGAGCAACTAAAGGTGTTGACTCTCCACATCTATCAAGACAACTGGAGCACTGGGCCAGACACTCTTAACCCTTTCACACGTACCATCACACGGGTGTGATCGTTCTACAGTGGTCCCTGAAGCGTACGATCACACCCGTGTGATTAGAACACTCATTTAGAACGCTCGTTTAGAACGGCCAGTTTCGAATGACGCAACAATCAGCGTTTGAGCTGGCCACACTTTTTTCAGAAACTATTTACACAAACACAGTCCTTACAAAGTTATGTCCAGAATGTGAGCAGTTTATTTTTTGGATTCAATGTTCAGATATTCACAGAAGTATATATAGCATAACACAATCATCCTAACCGGGAAAATGTAGGCTACAATAGTCCTAGCGCTAACTGAGGAAAGATTGACCCAACACAAGCTGTCATATTTTCTAACTCTAGGCTGACATAAACTACAATATGAATTAGCTAATAGCAATTACTATGTATAATTAATCACATCACGGGTGAGCTCACCATTGATCGAAATAATTAGGTAAAACACTTTATAGAAATCGAAAGTAATCCGATTAGTTTCAGCGCGCAGCCATACATTTTTCCTCACAGAAACCGAAGATAATAAGAGAAGACGAGATGAGTTTGGTCTGTTTATAGTATGCATGTTGAAGGGGTGTGTCATCTACCGTTGTTCACATCCCACCATTCCTTTCCGGAAGTCCTCAAAGAATTTGAACTCTTACTCACCTCATTTTGTTATAACATCTTTGGTCAAACAGACGATTACGTGAAACCCAGAATGCATTGTATGTCAACAAACATGGCTACACAGCTGGAATTAGCTTAGCTCATCATAATCAGTACAACCTTCAAAAAAATTATTTTACACACATAATATGTGCCCATTACAATCTGTGCAAGAATCGGAATGCATGATTTGTCACCTAGAATTGAAAACATGTGAATAAAACCGTAAATACACAAATAATTGCCACACGAAACATTTTCTGATAGTGATTTATTGATACAAGTGGCGCGTGCCGGTAGTCAAACACGTACCCTCTCACTCTGAGCCATTCCTCTGAGCCATTCAGTGTTGTTGTTTATGTATGTAGCTAGTGAGCTAAGCTGTAGCATTAGCAATGTCTTTCAAAAGGAGACAACTCACAAATGTGGAAATTCTGGAGATTTTTTAAAATTCTGACAATGAGTCTGAGTATGAAAGTCAGGAATCAGATTCTGACAGTGACAGTGAGGAGCTGCCCTCCAACCTTGTAGCCATTGAGAACCCTGAATCTGAATTTCCCTTATCCACTGACGAAGTACCAGTTCCCTTTGAAGATGCTGGTGGTGATGGAGGCAGACCGACAGTGGATGAAGTACAGGAGTTCTGTGGTAGCTGGAAGGCCACCAGTAATTTCACCCCTCCTGGCCCTGCTGTTTGCTTTGACGAGTCCCAGTCTGGAGTGCAACGCCCCTTGCCATTTCCAACTGAGGCAGAGTGCTTCAAGTTGTTTCTGACAGAGGAGCTGGTGGGAGACATAGTAGAGGAGACCAATCGCTATGCCTTGGAGCTACAGGAGAAGAGAGAGCCAGGAGTGAGGGGGAAACTCGCTAAATGGGTGACAACCACAATTAGTGAAATGTATACCTTCCTGGTGACAGTCCTCCTCATGGGGATAGTAAAGAAGAACTCCCTAAGAGAATACTGGAGCACAGATCCTATGTTTGTAACTCCCTTCTTTGCCACCCTCTTTTCCCAAGACCGCTTCCTAGTTCTGCTGCGATGCCTGCATTTCGTCAACAATGCTACTGCCATCTTAAGTGACCCGTTATACAAAATAAGAAATGTTCTAACCAGCCTGACATCAGCATTTGGTCGGGTCTTTGTTCCATACAAGGACCTATGCATTGATGAGTCCCTGATGTTATGGAAAGGTAGGCTGGCGTTCCGTCAATATATTCCCTCCAAAAGGCACAGGTTTGGAGTCAAGTTCTTTGTCATGTGCGACGTGAAGACAGGATTTGTCCAGGATATTATAGTTTACACAGGGTCCACCACTGACATCAAACATTATGAGGGGCTTGGGGTGTCCGGGTCCGTAGTGATGACCATGCTGGCTCCTCATCTCAGCAAGGGACACACTTTGTACGTGGACAATTGGTACAGCAGTCCCACACTCTTCCAGCATCTGCTCTCCAACAGCACAGGGGCCTGTGGCACAGTCAGGTCGAACAGGAAGGGGATGCCGGCATTCGGATGCAGGAAGATGCAGAGAGGGGAGGTGGAGTTCCAGGAGAACGGTCAACAGCTGGCAGTAAAGTGGCATGACAAACGAGATGTCCATGTCCTCTCCACTGTCCATGCAGCAACCATGTCGGCCACAGGGAAGGTGGATCACCTGACTGGAGAGAGAAAGATCAAACCAGATTGTGTGCTCGACTATAACCTCAAAATGGGGGCAGTGGATAAGGCAGACATGATAAACAGCTTTATGGAATGCACTCGGAAAACAACCAAGTGGTACAAGAAGATATTTTTCCATCTGATCGACACTGCTGCCCTCAATGGCAGCATAGTTCACCGCCAACTAACAGGTGAGATGATTACTGAACAAGCTATTTTTGTAATTGGATGTACAGTTCACATACAAATCCATTATGCAATTATAGTGACAATATCTCACCCACCTACCCACTGCCTCATCATCCTCTAACTTTCTTCATCCTCCCCACTCCCTCTTAGGTAAAGTAATTAGTAGTAAAGTAGTCTTTTCATCCAGTAAGACTGTTAAGGAGTGTACGTTAGCATACAAAAGCTGTCCTCATTCTTCTGCTCCAAAGATGTCCAGCTCCAGTTATGATATTGGCAAATAATGTTTGTGGTTTCTGAAAGTACAGAAGAAAGAGGAATTATTCATTAGAATACAATATAAGGATATAGCAATAAAACAATACTACAAAGAAGTAACATAATAAACACTGCTATAAAAAATAGTTTATTGCATTAAGAAACTAACTTTTGAGCTCCACAGGGGGGCAAGGCAGGGCAGAACAGAGCTATGCTGAATAGACCAAATAAACAAACCATGGTCATATTTTTTATTTTATTTAACTAGGCAAGTAATTTAAAAACAAATTATTATTTACAATGATGGCCTACACCGGCCAAACTCGGACAACGCTGGGCCAATCGTGCGCTGTCCTATGGGACTCCCAATCACAGCCAGTTGTGATACAGCCTGGATTTGAACCAGGGTGTCTGTAATGACGCCTCTAGCACTGAGATGCAGTGCCATAGACCGCTGCCCCACTCGGGAGTCATAAGGTCAGGGTAGCTTCAAAATACAACACAAGCTAATAGTTCTCTGACGCAACTAGCACTGTTTTACAGAGCTAATAGAATAATGTAGCTACATAAGCACGATTGACTATAACACCATAAAGGTTATAAAATGTGTAACGTTACCTCACGTGTCCGCGGTTATAAGGAATATATTATGATCCATACATACAGTGAGCTACAGCAGAAACTATTATAACGTAATAAGGCACTTACTTTGATAGAAACGCAGCCTGGATTTGAACCAGGGAGTCTGTAGTGACGCCTGTAGCACTGATGTGCTGTGCCTTTGACCGCTGCGCCACTCGGGAGTCATAAGGTCAGGGTAGCTTCAAAATACAACACAAGATAGTACTTCTCTGACGCAATTAGCATTGTTTTACAGAGCTAATAGAATAATGTAGCTACATAAGCACGATTGACTATAACACCATAAAGGTTATAAAATGAGTAACGTTACCTCACGTGTCCGCGGTTATAAAGAATATACACAAATATATTACGCTCCATACATACAGTACGCTACAATAGAAACGACATACAGAAACTATTACAACGTAATAATGCACTTACTTTGATAGAAACGCACACATTTCCAAAGTTATTATTATTAACGAAAACAATGACTGCAATGAGGGCAACAGATAGAAAATGTGAACACGTGTGCAGATCATGTTCTGACGGGAGATGAGCAAATGTCTGCAGACGTGAACTGCACAAACAATTGGGAAGTGCTTGGAGGAATTTTGTCCGTGTCAGAAATGTCCCAAAAATGTAATTGTCCGCAAAAGTAAAAATTACTATTTTTATGTGAATGAATGAGGAGGCGGAACACACCTAAATTCAAACTGTTTTTAGAAAATAAAAACTTGTTAGAAAATAATTTGAAATTGAAGTTGAAACAGCCTATAAATATAAACAGGCTGCGTGCTTTGGTTTGAGGGCAGCGCGGATAAAATGTACTGTTACGTATCAATCACATTCTGGAATGGAGAGAACATTCTAACATCACGTGCATAAAAAACTCACGCTGGGGCGACCGTTAGAGATATTTGGAACTCACGCATGAAAGGGCTAGAAAGTCCAAAACCTAGGAAGAAACCAGGCTCTCAGGGGTGGCCAGTCCTCTTCTGGCTGTGCCGGGTGGATATTATAACAGAACATGGCCAAGATGTTCAAATGTTCATAAATGACCAGCAGGGTCAAATAATAATAATCACAGTGGTTGTCGAGGGTGTAACAGGTCAGCACCTCAGTAGTAAATGTCAGTTAGCTTTTCATAGCCAATCATTCAGAGTATCTCTACAACTTCCATTTCACATAATCCTCTACAATGCTTCACCTTCTACAATATAAACATGGTGTCTACTGGCTGTAAACAATTCAAAACATGTATTTCTAAATAATAATATACAATCGTGTAATTAAAAGAATTATGTTTTTAATGCTTTTTCTTTCCATAGAATCCTAAAACTCACTATCTTCTAGAACTCTCGTCTTCCTAAAACTCACTATCTTCTAGAACTCTCGTCTTCCTAAAACTCACTATCTTCTAGAACTCTCGTCTTCCTAAAACTCACTAGCTTCTAGAACTCTCGTCTTCCTAAAACTCACTAGCTTCTAGAACTCTCGTCTTCCTAAAACTCACTAGCTTCTAGAACTCTCGTCTTCCTAAAACTCACTAGCTTCTAGAACTCTCGTCTTCCTAAAACTCACTAGCTTCTAGAACTCTCGTCTTCCTAAAACTCACTAGCTTCTAGAACTCTCGTCTTCCTAAAACTCACTAGCTTCTAGAACTCTCGTCTTCCTAAAACCCACTAGCTTCTAGAACTCTCGTCCCCTTGGAACGAGCCCAAACAAAACTCAAATCAAATTGTATTAGTCACATGCGCCGGATACAACACTGGAACTCTTACTTACGAGCCCCCAACAGTGCAGTTTCAAAAAAACACAGAAAAGAATAAGAGATAAAACTAATCTCCAACACGGGAAAAACATGTCAAAATAAATTGTGATCATGGTAACTCACTGGCTAAATGCAAAACACAAATCTATTTGACTGCCCACCCTTGAGATAATCAGCAACCAAGTTGTCCTTACCACAGACATGTCTGATTTCAAGAGGAAACTCCTGCGATATCCGTAGTAACTTTCCACCTCACTGCAGAGCTTCTCTCTCTTCTCAGGGTTCACTAGATAGGCATGTTGTTGGATATAAAAGCAGGGTAACAATGTCAATATAATTGTACCCAAAAATGTCAAGTTGGTTGCATGAATAACTATGATTACTAAATGTTACATAATATGAAATATCAAAACCAAATGTTCACCCCTTTGTTATTAGTATTGGCAATAATTAACTTAATGGTGAGGCATGGAATAATAAAACATGTATATTTTGTCAGGCTGGATGTTTGAAATATGAGGTGATTTGAGTCATGCTTCCTCAGTAGTGGAATAAAGACAATTAGCACTTGAATGTTGTAAAGAAATACTGGAGTGATGTGAGATTGTTAATAAAATTGATTATAGGTGTATCGGCTGCAAGTACGTTGAAATTAAGCAGTTTTCAAGTCATTGAAAAAAATCGACCCGAAAAGACATCTTTTCAACTTTCACTTTCAACTACAACCGAACATATATTGGACGTCAGGAATAGTCTTATTTTCAACGTCTTTTGAATGACATTTTGATAAATGGGAATAGTGCAATGTCAAAACACAGTTTTAACGTGTCCAAATCAATAACCAATATGCAGAAACAGTTTGAAGTGTTGCATTGTGATTCCAGTGGGTCACCAACGTGGTAAACAGCTAGCTACATTGTGATTCCAGTGGGTCACCAACGTGGTAAACAGCTAGCTACATTGTGATTCCAGTGGGTCACCAACGTTGTAAACAGCTAGCTACATTGTGATTCCAGTGGGTCACCAACGTGGTAAACAGCTAGCTACATTGTGATTCCAGTGGGTCACCAACGTGGTAAACAGCTAGCTACATTGTGATTCCACTGGGTCACCAACGTGGTAAACAGCTAGCTACATTGTGATTCCAGTGGGTCACCAACGTGGTAAACAGCTAGCTACATTGTGATTCCAGTGGGTCACCAATGTGGTAAACAGCCAGCTACATTGTGATTCCAGTGGGTCACCAACGTGGTAAACAGCTAGCTACATTGTGATTCCAGTGGGTCACCAACGTGGTAAACAGCTAGCTACATTGTGATTCCAGTGGGTCACCAACGTGGTAAACAGCTAGCTACATTGTGATTCCAGTGGGTCACCAACGTGGTAAACAGCTAGCTACATTGTGATTCAGTGGGTCACCAACGTGGTAAACAGCTAGCTACATTGTGATTCCAGTGGGTCACCAACGTGGTAAACAGCTAGCTACATTGTGATTCCAGTGGGTCACCAACATGGTAAACAGCTAGCTACAATGTGATTCCAGTGGGTCACCAACATGGTAAACAGCTAGCTACATTGTGATTCCAGTGGGTCACCAACATGGTAAACAGCTAGCTACATTGTGATTCCAGTGGGTCACCAACGTGGTAAACAGCTAGCTAAATTGTGATTCCAGTGGGTCACCAACATGGTAAACAGCTAGCTACATTGTGATTCCAGTGGGTCACCAACATGGTAAGTGTAACACAACTCTTTTTTGTTAGTCACTTTTTGTTCAATCACATAAATAGTACTCGTTCAATTCAGAGCCTGGATTTTCCCCCTGAGGCTAATATCAATAGAACAGGGGACAAACGTTTAGGGTTCTACATTGTGACATCATTAAAATACTCCTACTACAATGTTAAAACATTCTACATTATGACATCATTAAAACATCATTAAAATACTCCTACTACAATGTTAAAACATTCTACATTGTGACATCATTAAAATACTCCTACAACAATGTTAAAACATTCTACATTGTGACAATTTCATTATTTCATTGATATCATGTAACAACTCCTTCATGTATGTATTTTCTGATGTTTGATCAGAGACATTTTACTAGAGTATCTCTTCCCACATTGATCACAGCTATGAGATTTCTCTCCTGTGTGTCTTCTCTGGTGCACTGTCAGATTGCTAGATTGACCAAAACTCTTCCCACATTGACCACAGCAATAAGATTTCTCTCCTGTGTGTATTCTCTGGTGTGAAGTCAAAGAGCCAGATGTAGTAAAACTCTTCCCACATTGATTACAGCTACAAGATTTCTCTCCTGTGTGTGTTCTCTGGTGTGAAGTCAGCTGGCCAGATGTAGTAAAACTCTTCCCACATTGATCACAGCTATAAGGTTTCTCTCCTTTGTGTATTCTCTGGTGTGAAGTCAGAGAGCCAGATGTAGTAAAACTCTTCCCACATTGATCACAGCTATAAGGTTTCTCTCCTGTGTGTATTCTCTGGTGTATAGTCAGCTGGCTAGATGTAGTAAAACTTTTCCCACATTGATTACAGCTCCAAGATTTCTCTCCTGTGTGTATTCTCTGGTGTAAAGTCAGCTGGCCAGATGTAGTAAAACTCTTCCCACATTGATCACAGCTACAAGATTTCTCTCCTGTGTGTGTTCTCTGGTGTGCTTTAAGTTCTGATGAAGATGTGCAACCTTTCCCACAGTCAGAGCAGCAGTGAGATTTCTTCCCTGTGGGTCTCTGCTGGTGTTTCTGGTGTTCTGATGCGGAGAGACTCTTCTCTGCCTCTTCAGCATCATGATATTGTTGAGGCTCCCCAGAGGATCCACGATTGTCCCGTCTCTCATCTGTGTGAACGACAAAGTCAGACAGATGGTTAAAGGCCCACAACAGCAGAAATCCAATGTTCATTTGAGGTAAAAGGTGATGCCCAGAGTGTACCCATGACGTTGTACAACAACTGACGTCTATTAAATTTGACAATTAAGACAGTCAAGATAGCAACAAGTCATATTTTGTCTTGTTTTCACATTATTGGTAACTAGAAATAAGTTATTCAAGTTGTTGAAACTCTAAGCAGTGTGCCAGACGACTTTTGGTTTCCAATATAGGCCCCTTTCGGTGTTTGATAAAATTGCGTCACGAGGTCAATGCACACACAATTTGATTGCAGAAACTCCTCCCTGCTAATAAGGAAACCACTAGTTATGGATGTAGTATATCTGCCTGGAGCAAAAAATGGTGAGTGAAGATTGTAGTTTTTCCACAATGTTTTCTGAATATTACAGCGCAAGATCAGCCTTGATAAGTTCCTTTCCTGAGGATGGCTCACCTCTCACAGTTCTGGGTGACTTTAACCTCCCCACGTCTACCTTTGACTCATTCCTCTCTGCCTCCTTCTTTCCACTCCTCTCCTCTTTTGACCTCACCCTCTCACCTTCCCCCCCTACTCACAAGGCAGGCAATATGCTTGACCTCATCTTTACTAGATGCTGTTCTTCCGCTAATCTCATTGCAACTCCCCTCCAAGTCTCCGACCACTACCTTGTATCCTTTTCCCTCTCGCTCTCATCCAACACTTCCCACACTGCCCCTACTCGGATGGTATCGCGCCGTCCCAACCTTCGCTCTCTCTCCCCCGCTACTCTCTCCTCTTCCATCCTATCATCTCTTCCCTCTGCTCAAACCTTCTCCAACCTATCTCCTGATTCTGCCTCCTCAACCCTCCTCTCCTCCCTTTCTGCATCCTTTGACTCTCTATGTCCCCTATCCTCCAGGCCGGCTCGGTCCTCCCCTCCTGCTCCGTGGCTCGACGACTCATTGCGAGCTCACAGAACAGGGCTCCGGGCAGCCGAGCGGAAATGGAGGAAAACTCGCCTCCCTGCGGACCTGGCATCCTTTCACTCCCTCCTCTCTACATTCTCCTCTTCTGTCTCTGCTGCTAAAGCCACTTTCTACCACTCTAAATTCCAAGCATTTGCCTCTAACCCTAGGAAGCTCTTTGCCACCTTCTCCTCCCTCATGAATCCTCCTCCCCCTCCCCCCCTCCTCCTCCCTCTCTGCGGATGACTTCGTCAACCATTTTGAAAAGAAGGTCGACGACATCCGATCCTCGTTTGCTAAGTCAAACGACACCGCTGGTTCTGCTCACACTGCCCTACCCTGTGCTTTGACCTCTTTCTCCCCTCTCTCTCCAGATGAAATCTCGCGTCTTGTGACGGCCGGCCGCCCAACAACCTGCCCGCTTGACCCTATCCCCTCCTCTCTTCTCCAGGCCATTTCCGGAGACCTTCTCCCTTACCTCACCTCGCTCATCAACTCATCCTTGACCGCTGGCTACGTCCCTTCCGCCTTCAAGAGAGCGAGAGTTGCACCCCTGCTGAAAAAACCTACACTCGATCCCTCCGATGTCAACAACTACAGACCAGTATCCCTTCTTTCTTTTCTCTCCAAAACTCTTGAACGTGCCGTCCTTGGCAAGCTCTCCTGCTATCTCTCTCAGAATGACCTTCTTGATCCAAATCAGTCAGGTTTCAAGACTAGTCATTCAACTGAGACTGCTCTTCTCTGTGTCACGGAGGCGCTCCGCACTGCTAAAGCTAACTCTCTCTCCTCTGCTCTCATCCTTCTAGACCTATCGGCTGCCTTTGATACAGTGAACCATCAGATCCTCCTCTCCACCCTCTCCGAGTTGGGCATCTCCGGCGCGGCCCGCGCTTGGATTGCGTCCTACCTGACAGGTCGCTCCTACCAGGTGGCGTGGCGAGAATCTGTCTCCGCACCACGTGCTCTCACCACTGGTGTCCCCCAGGGCTCTGTTCTAGGCCCTCTCCTATTCTCGCTATACACCAAGTCACTTGGCTCTGTCATATCCTCACATGGTCTCTCCTATCATTGCTATGCAGACGACACACAATTAATCTTCTCCTTTCCCCCTTCTGATAACCAGGTGGCGAATCGCATCTCTGCATGTCTGGCAGACATATCAGTGTGGATGACGGATCACCACCTCAAGCTGAACCTCGGCAAGACGGAGCTGCTCTTCCTCCCGGGGAAGGACTGCCCGTTCCATGATCTCGCCATCACGGTTGACAACTCCATTGTGTCCTCCTCCCAGAGTGCTAAGAACCTTGGCGTGATCCTGGACAACACGCTGTCGTTCTCAACTAACATCAAGGCGGTGACCCGTTCCTGTAGGTTCATGCTCTACAACATTCGCAGAGTACGACCCTGCCTCACACAGGAAGCGGCGCAGGTCCTAATCCAGGCACTTGTCATCTCCCGTCTGGACTACTGCAACTCGCTGTTGGCTGGGCTCCCTGCCTGTGCCATTAAACCCCTACAACTCATCCAGAACGCCGCAGCCCGTCTGGTGTTCAACCTTCCCAAGTTCTCTCACGTCACCCCGCTCCTCCGCTCTCTCCACTGGCTTCCAGTTGAAGCTCGCATCCGCTACAAGACCATGGTGCTTGCCTACGGAGCTGTGAGGGGAACGGCACCTCCGTACCTTCAGGCTCTGATCAGGCCCTACACCCAAACAAGGGCACTGCGTTCATCCACCTCTGGCCTGCTCGCCTCCCTACCTCTGAGGAAGTACAGTTCCCGCTCAGCCCAGTCAAAACTGTTCGCTGCTCTGGCACCCCAATGGTGGAACAAACTCCCTCACGACGCCAGGACAGCGGAGTCAATCACCACCTTCCGGAAACACCTGAAACACCACCTCTTTAGGAATACCTAGGATAGGATAAAGTAATCCTTCTAACCCCCCCCCCCTTAAAAGAGTTAGATGCACTATTGTAAAGTGGTTGTTCCACTGGATATCATAAGGTGAATGCACCAACTTGTAAGTCGCTCTGGATAAGAGCGTCTGCTAAATGACTTAAATGTAAATGTAAATGTAAATCAGGAGTGCTACTCAAGGAAACTCACATTAAGCTCTGTGTCTATTTACTAATTCACCATCGTGGGGGAAAACTCAGGGGAGTTCTCATAGGCTGACAGCAATAATAGCCTCCATTTACAGGTTGCTTATGAGTGAATTTCACACTACTTTTGGATTATAATTGTCAGGCTCGTTTTGAATCTCCTGATTAATATGTTTGTGATATTGTCGCAAATCAACTGCTTTATACTTAAAAAACACTTCAACCAGTAAAATGCTCTTTGGCTAGCTTTTCCATCAGCCTGACAATGAGGGTTTGTACACTAAGTGCTTAACAAATTGGCCCATAACTTCACCAAACAATAACATAGTAGAGGACTGGCCATCCATGATGTCATAATGATAGTTTAACCAGGTTTCTAGGATATATAGTATATTCTAGAATTCATCCATGATGTCATAATGATAGTTTAACCAGGTTTCTAGGATATATAGTATATTCTAGAATTCATCCATTCAGTGGTCCAATGGTCGACCCATTATGATTCTTCAACGCCAATACCGATTATTGGAGGACCAAAAAAAGCCGATACCGATATTTTTTTATTATATATATATATATATATATATATAGTGTTTATATATTTGTATTACAACAATACTGAATGAACACTTTTATTTTATCTTAATAATAAATAAATAATGAAACATTTGGTTTAAAAAATGCAAAAACACAATGTTGGAGAAGAAAGTAAAAGTGCAACATGAGCCGCGTAAAAAAAGCTAACGTAAAAAAAAGCGATGTAAAAAATCTTTTAACATATTACTATTTCTCTCTATACCATTTGTATTTCATATACATTTGTATTTATTTATCTAATATATTTTTTTACCTTTATTTTACTAGGCAGGTCAGTTAAGAACAAATTCGTATTTTCAATGATAGCCTAGGAACAGTAGGTTAACTGCCTGTTCAGGGGTAGAACGACAGATTTGTACCTTGTCAGCTCGGCGATTTGAACTTGCAACCTTTCGGTTACTAGTCCAACGCTCTAACCACTAGGCTACCCTGCCACCCCGAATGTTCTCATAGGCACTTTGGTATTGCCAGTCTAATCTTGGGAGTTGATAGGCTTGAAGTCATGAACAGAGCTGTGCTTCAAGCATTGCGAAGAGCTGCTGGCAAACGCAGGAAAGTGCTGTTTGAATGAATGCTTACGAGCCTGCTGCTGCCTACCACCGCTCAGTCAGACTGCTCTATCAAATACCCAATCATAGACTTAACTATAATGTAATAAACACAGAAATACGAACCTTAGGTCATATTCAATTTAATACCGCTCTTCACAGACCCAGGAAGGGGCGGGGACAAACAGGTGTTGTACCTCGTTTCCCTCCTTCAGGGAAGTGTAATTATAATCAAAGTTACACTCCCTTTCAGTCAGTCAACTTCGGGACAACATACTATGGGGAAATAAAATCATTCCCCAGCCGACCCAAACGGATACTAAATGAAACGGCCCCTGGCAGACCACCCAGGCCTGACCATACAAGATATATCAGTTTTTCCCCAACAAGATGCGTCAGTTTTGTCAATTTATTCATTCTTTTGTTTGAAACACTCCTGTCAATGTTGAGTAAGGACACACACCTGATTACACATATAGAAGTAGGACTAGTCTACCTGGCCTGCACACAAATGTAGGCCTATAAATGTGCCCATTTGGGGATGTCTGATAGTATTTCTCATTGTCTTAACGCTGCACCACTAATGAGTTGTGGAGCTTCTCAAATACATTTTTCCTAAACGTCAAACAGCCAGTAAACAAAGTCTAATCAAAATCAATTGCTAATGACAATAGTTCCTCAACGTATTTAATAAAAGATTTCCAGCTCTCGCCCTTTCAATAACAACTCGGCATAAAAGGGAAAAATGTAATGCTCTGATCCAGTAGAAATGTCATAAAATACCTGATTACTTCTTATTCTTTGCACAAATAGACAACAGCTGTGTCTGTCCCATACTCACTGGCACGGGAAACTGAGGGCCCAGAATATTTTATACAATATTTTATACAATCTTGCTGTCACAAGTTTTGGGCCGACCCAGTTGTATCAACTATGTTTCAAGATCGTTGTAGACAGGCCATGTGCAGAAAATGTGATTTATAGTATATTTTCTACCTGCAGAATGCAATGTTTTTATTTGTTGGCTTTATGTAGGCTATTTTTACATAGTTGGCAATGGCAATAAAAGTTACTTTTAGATCTGTATCATTTTCATTTAGATTAAATGTAGATTAACCACAGACAATGATTTTGACTCTTGGTTGACCCAAGATTTTTCTAGTTGGGGCCCTAGTGCATTCATTAAGTTCATGTTTTGAGGATATACAGTGTTTGTTTATATTTACTGATAAACATTGGAGTTAAAAAAAAGCTTATATTTGGGGTTCTGATGGGGTACAACAGTTGAACTAACCTCATGAGGCATTTATAAGTGATTTCTTCAAGAAACAATGGGTACATATCATTAATGTATAAGTCCCAAAATGGATGTAACAGCTGCTGATTGCCCCTTTAAGACTACATATTGGGCTAATCTAATAGGAGATATTGAGGACTACAGTATTTCAGGCATTGTCATTGGATGCATTTGATCAATTGTTAACGTTTTGTTGATGGTCCACTCTTGATGTTCTACACGTTACAGTGTAGCTTCAGACATTCCTACAGAACAACATTAAAGTGTAGAACCCCTTTACTGCATATTGGTTCAACGACTGCAGAGACGGTACTTACTGGTGTTAAACGGATCTCCAACCTCTTCTTTCACACCAAAAACGACATCCTCCTCTTTCTCATCTTCCTCCTCTTTAACTCTGAACGCGTCTTCCTCTTCTTTCACTGAAACGTCTTTCTCTTCTTCTTTCACTGTAACAGCCTCACCCTCTACTTCTTGTTTTACTGTGACATCCTCTTCTTCCTTCTCCTCTTTCACGACAATGTTCTGCCCCAGAGCTTCTTTTTCCGTCCAGCAGACCGCCTCTTCTTTAACAGGAGGGGAGAAGTTTAGGGAGCTCATGTTCAGGGATGTTAGCTAGCTAGCTATCATTAGCGACTAGGCTAGTGCTAATTTAACCAGCCAGCTACTATAGCTGACTAATACAAAATAACGTAATATTAAATTAAATAGATTAACAAGTAGATACGACAGAAGTGTGTCTAAAACACAGTAGGTAATATACACCGAAAGCGTATAAATAGCTTGAATCTTTCGGCTATGTTGGCTAGCAAGCTACCGAGGTGGTTGACGAGCTGTTTATGAAGAACCGTCCACTAGATTATACGTCACGCTGGCAGCGTCGCCTGAAAGACGCACATCGCCGTCTGCTGACTGGAGGGGAAACGCAGTTGAGGATCATATTTTATTTTCAAACAAAGATTATTTTAAATGGATTTAATGAAATGATACTATTATATTGAGACATACAAAGACAGGAATGTGTTGATTGATTAGTGCGAATAAAAAATGTTTACCACAGCATATTTAAGGCAGTTTCATTAAGTTATACTACATCTAAATTAGCAGCAAGCTACTGTAGGTCCATACTGCTCCTACATGGTGTAGCAATACATTATGTAGATGTATATAATGAACAGACTAGGTCTATACTGCTCCTACATGGTGTAACAATACATCATGTAGATGTATATAATGAACAGACTAGGTCTATACTGCTCCTACATGGTGTAACAATACATCATGTAGATGTATATAATGAACAGACTAGGTCTATACTGCTCCTACATGGTGTAACAATACATCATATAGATGTATATAATGAACAGACTAGGTCTATACTGCTCCTACATGGTATAACAATACATCATATAGATGTATATAATGAACAGACTACGTCTGTACTGCTCCTACATGGTGTAACAATACATCATGTAGATGTATAAATGAACAGACTAGGTCTATACTGCTCCTACATGGTGTAACAATACATCATGTAGATGTACACTGCTCAAAAAAATAAAGGGAACACTAAAATAACACATCCTAGATCTGAATGAATGAAATATTCTTATTAAATACTTTTTTCTTTACATAGTTGAATGTGCTGACAACAAAATCACACAAAAATTATCAATGGAAATCAAATTTATCAACCCATGGAGGTCTGGATTTGGAGTCACACTCAAAATTAAAGTGGAAAACCACACTACAGGCTGATCCAACTTGATGTAATGTCCTTAAAACAAGTCAAAATGAAGCTCAGTAGTGTGTGTGGCCTCCACGTGCCTGTATGACCTCCCTACAACGCCTGGGCATGCTCCTGATGAGGTTTGGGTAAGGCCTGTATATGGCTTTGGGTAAGGCCTGTATATGGCTTTGGGTAAGGCCTGTATATGGCATTGGAGTAAAAAAAGTTTATTTGGGGTTCTGATGGGGCAAACAGTTGAACTAAGCTCATGAGGCATGTGTTATATTCTTCAAGAATCAATGGCTATAAAAATATATAATATATATATATAAATAAATAATTTTAAAGTCAAAATATGGATGTAGCAATTGCAGATTTCCGCTTTAACACCAAGCATCAGTTCAACTTCCAACCACAGAGTTTGTGCTTCTGTTAAGACAGTACTTACGTTCATCGTCAGTCTCCTCTTCTTTCACTGAAACTTCGTCATCCTCATTCACTCTGAACGCGTCTTCCTCTTCTTTAACTGAAACGTCTTTCTCTTCTTCTTTCACGGTAACAGCCTCACCTTCTACTTGTTTGTGTATTGTAATAGGCTCCTTTTCCTCCTCCTCTTTCGCGAGAGCTTCTTTCTCCATCCAGCAGACCTTATCTTCTTCAGCAGGAACGGGGTTAAGTTTGAGACTGGAGCTATGAGGCATGTACTGAAGTCGCTAAGCGGTATAATTCAAAGGAGTGTCGCTTTATCAGCAGCACGTGATCAATGACGTCTGAAGAATAATTTCGTCGAACACCTGATTGGTTTGGTATTGGGCTCGTTCGACAGTGCAGCCGACAGTGCAGGTGGCTGCTGACTGCTGACTGACTAATTTACAAATCACCTTGCATCATAAATAACTACTCAGTATTATTTATAAATCAGTCAGCCAGTCACCGTTTACCCACAATGCAGCATGTATTTGATGCTCTCGAACACGGCCAGTGGTTTAATATATGACATAATGGCTACGCTGCTACGGCGTGTGACTTCATCTATAAAATGTGGCTGTTCTAAATTCTGTGTCGCTCAAAGCCTTGAGTAATGAACCTATTTTTTTGTTGTTGACACAATTGGCTGGAAAGAGCCAATGCTTCAGGAAGCTTTGTTTCCCCATCACTACTTTTCAGCATGTTTTCTGTGAATTAGACTACGGGAGTTTTGTAACTTTTTCCACCTTGGTTTACTGTTAGTTGGGTTCTAACTGGTCTCCGGTAGTTCGTCTCGCTGACCATAACCGTGCTGGTTGGCTACGCTGGTTAGGCTAATAGCTAGTTGGCCAAATAGCTAACGTTAGCTGGTTGGCTAACTGCATATAGATAACTGCATATAGCTAATGTTAGCTGGTTGGCTAAGATAACTGCATATAGCTAATGTTAGCTGGCTGGCTAATATAACTGCATATAGCTAATGTTAGCTGGCTGGCTAATATATCTGCATATAGCTAATGTTAGCTGGCTGGCTAAGATAACTGCATATAGCTAATGTTAGCTGGCTGGCTAAGATAACTGCATATAGCTAATGTTAGCTGGCTGGCTAAGATAACTGCATATAGCTAATGTTAGCTGGCTGGCTAAGATAACTGCATATAGCTAATGTTAGCTGGCTGGCTAAGATAACTGCATATAGCTAATGTTAGCTGGCTGGCTAAGATAACTGCATATAGCTAATGTTAGCTGGCTGGCTAAGATAACTGCATATAGCTAACATTCTTTGATATTTGGTTAGATGGCATTATGTATTTACAAAACTGTGGTTTACTATAATCGCTCAAGTCATGAGTGCAAATTATTGGTTTAATTTAAAGTTATACATTTTAAGTTATTTCTGTTGTAGTATACATCATAGGGAATAGGCTGGTCCTCCATATTACTTCACACCTGACTTTGGCATTCTTCTAAATTCGGATTGGTTTAATGTAATAACTCCAAAAATAGAACTGTGAGGTGTTATTTTGCATTGGAAATGTTTGAATATTTTATTTTATATTTTATAAACAATACAAAACGTACACATACAAACAACATCATAGAAACATTAACTACATCACACCTGCCCAGACCCACTAGAACACACCTCCATCTCCATTAACTACATCACACCTGCCCAGACCCACTAGAACACACCTCCATCTCAATTAACTACATCACACCTGACCTACTAGAACACACCCCCATCTCCATTAACCTCTTTGGGCTCAATATGACAACAGCCAGGCCAAGTGCAGGGCGCGAAATTCAAAATATATTTTTTAGAAATATTTAACTTTCACACATTAACAAGTCCAATACAGCAAATGAAAGATACACATCTTGTGAATCCAGCCAACATGTCCGATTTTTAAAATGTTTTACAGCGAAAACACCATGTATATTTATGTTAGCTCACCACCAAATACAAAAAAGCACAGACATTTTTCACAGCACAGGTAGCTTGCACAAAGCCAACCTAACTAACCAAGAACCAACCAAACTAACCAAGAAACAACTTCATCAGATGACAGTCTTATAACATGTTATACAATAAATCGATGTTTTGTTCGAAAAATGTGCATATTTCAGGTATAAATCATAGTTTTACATTGCACCTGCAATCACAAATAGCACCGAAGCAGCTAGAACAATTACAGAGACCAAATTGAAATACCTAATTACTCATCATAAAACATTTATGAAAAATACATGTTGTACAGCAAATGAAAGACAAACATCTTGTGAATCCAGCCAATATTTCCGATTATTTAAGTGTTTTACAGCGAAAACACAATATAGCATTATATTAGCTTACTACAATAGCCAACCACACAACAGCATTGATTCAGCGATAAGTAGCGATAACGAATAAACCAGCAAAAGATATTAATTTTTTCACTAACCTTCTCAAACTTCATCAGATGACAGTCCTATAACATCATATTACACAATACATATATTGTTTGTTCGAAAATGTGCATATTTAGCGGCACAAATCGTGGTTATACAATGTGAATACGTAGGCAAAATGCAATAAAAATGTCCGGAGAAATCTTGGAGAGGCACCTAATCTAATCAAATAACTATTCATAACCTTTACTAAAAAATACATGTTGGACAGCAAATTAAAGATAGCTTAGTTCTTAATGCAATCGCCGTGTTAGAATTCTAAAAATAACTTCAGTACATCCAGCTTACGTTATAGCGAGAGAGCGCCCAAAATCAAAGCGGAAAACACAACGACACATTTTCGACAGAAATAGGAAATAACATCATAAATGGGTCCTACTTTTGCTGATCTTCCATCAGAATGTTGTACAAGTGGTCCTTTGTCCAGAACAATCGTTGTTTGGATTTAGAATCTCATTTTTCCCTCTCGAATGAGCAAGCAAAACTTGCCAAAGGCAACATCTCCATTAACTACACCACACCTGCCCAGACCCACTGGAACACACCCAGAGCATTCATCAGCACCATTTTTTCCCTCTCCGTTGCCAACTCACTTTCAACTTTTAGATAATAAAGCATTTGACCTTTCTATTGAATTAACAACAGAGGATTGGTTGATTTCCAGGTTTAATTAAGTGTAATATTTAAGATGATTTATGAGAAAAGTATCATCCAACTCTGGGGTATCTCACTGCACCCTCAAATGCCATGTTTTGAAATATACGGACAGACAGATTAAAAGTAATTTAACATTGTATAACTGTACTTCTGACAGCCAACTTTCTAACTCCGCCCATAACTTTATGACGTCATAACATTCCCAGAAGGATTATTGAGTCATTGTTAGTTTTACACTGAAGACATGACTCTGCCGTTGTGCTGTAGAATTTGTGAATTTTGTCTCTTGTATAATAAGGGACTATCATTTGTCCCAACATCACAGGCCACAGACTTTGATGCAGTTAAAGACTTCCAAAAGTGTTTCCGCAGTTTAAGATCAACTGAGTTTTTTAAATGGGGTTTCTCCCTGTGCACCTGCCAATGTAAATCCTTTGAACGAGACAAGTTACCAGACAGGACATATTGCTAATGTTCTTCCCATTAATAACCTGAATGACAATTAACTTGTGGGCGGTTGTGGTGATGACGTCCTATTCGATGACGTCGTCCATCGGGATTCCCCAAAAAAGAAGACGCTCTGGATTGATCACTGGAGTCAGATGTGAAGGAGGAGGTTGATCATCAGGAGTCGTATGTGAAGGAGGAGGTTGATCATCAGGAGTCAGATGTGAAGGAGGAGGTTGATCATCGGGAGTCAGATGTGAAGGAGGAGGTTGATCATCAGGAGTTAGATGTGAAAGAGGAGGTTGATCATCAGGAGTCAGATGTGAAGGAGGAGGTTGATCATCAGGAGTCAGATGTGAAGGAGGAGGTTGATCATCAGTGAACCTCTAGGATTGTGGCTGGGCTGGCGTTTCCACTTCCAGCTTGGTCATATATTTTGATACATTGAATGTTGATATTGTGAATCTATGTTATATATTTGTACCTCCTGTTTCATGAAGTGATGACACTAAGTACTGCCCCTATATATACAGTGCATTCGGAAAGCATTCAGACTTCACTTTTTCCACATTTTGTTACGTTACAGCCTTATTCTAAAATTGATTCAATCATTTTCCCCCCTCATCAATCTACACAATACCCAATAATGACATCACAATACCCCATAAGACATCACATTGCCCCATAATGACATCACAATACCCCATAATGACAAAGCAAAAACATGTAAATAAATGAAAAAATTAGATTTTCTTTAAAAAACAAGGACAATTCAAAGTGACCCCAAACTTTTGAATGGTAGTGTAAATCTACATGATGTATTGTTACACCATGTAGGAGCAGTATAGACCTAGTCTGTTCATTATATACATCTACATGATGTATTGTTACTCCGTGTAGAAGCAGTATAGACCTAGTCTGTTCATTATATACATCTACATGATGTATTGTTACACCAAGTAGGAGCAGTATGGACCTAGTCTGTTCATTATATACATCTACATGATGTATTGTTACACCATGTAGGAGCAGTATAGACCTAGTCTGTTCATTATATACATCTACATGATGTATTGTTACACCATGTAGGAGCAGTATAGACCTAGTCTGTTCATTATATACATCTACATGATGTATTGTTACACCATGTAGGAGCAGTATAGACCTAGTCTGTTAATTGTATACATCTACATTATGTATTGTTACACAGTGTAGGAGCAGTATAGACCTAGTCTGTTCATTATATACATCTACATGATGTATTGTTACTCCACGTAGGAGCAGTATAGACCTAGTCTGTTCATTATATACATCTACATGATGTATTGTTACACCATGTAGGAGCAGTATAGACCTAGTCTGTTCATTATATACATCTACATGATGTATTGTTACACCACGTAGGAGCAGTATAGACCAAGTCTGTTCATTATATACATCTACATGATGTATTGTTACACCATGTAGGAGCAGTATAGACCTACAGTAGCTAGCTGCTAATTTAGATGTAGTATAACTTAATGAAACTGCCTTAAATATGCTGTGTTAAATATTTTTTATTCACATTAATCAATCAACACATTCCTGTCTTTGTATGTCTCAATATAATAGTATTATTTAATTAAATCCATTTAAAATAATCTTTGTCTGAAAATAAAATATGATCCTCAACTGCGCTTCCCCTCCAGTCAGCAGACGGCGATGTGCGGCTTTCAGGCGACGCTGCCAGCGTGACGTATAATCTAGTGGACGGTTCTTCATAAACAGCTCGTCAACCACCCCGGTAGCTTGCTAGCCAACATAGCCGAAAGATTCAAGCTATTTATACTCTTTCGGTGTATATTACCTGCTGTGTTTTAGACACACCTTTGTCGTATCTAATATCATTTAATATTACGTTATTTTGTATTAGTCAGCTATAGTAGCTGACTGGTTAAATTAGCACTAGCCTAGTCGCTAATGATAGCTAGCCAGCTAACATCCCTGAACATGAGCTCCCTAAACATCTCCCCTCTCGTTAAAGAAGAGGGGGTCTGCTGGACGGAGAAAGAGGGTCTGTGGCTGAACATTGTCGTGAAAGAGGAGAAGGAAGAAGAGGATATCACAGTAAAAATAGAAGTAGATGATGAGGCTGTTACAGTGAAAGAAGAAGAGAAAGACGTTACAGTGAAAGAAGAGGAAGACGAGTTCAGAGTGAAAGAGGAGGAGGAGGAGAAAGAGGAGGATGCAGTTTTTGGAGTGAAGAAGGAAGGGGAGATTACTGTCACATTGAAAGATGAAGAGGAGGAGATAGGAGATCTGAGTAACACCAGTAAGTACCGCCTTAAATGTGTTTTTAACTTTAATTATTCAGAGTTGGCTCGTCAATACCTCTTCAACGGAGGGCCCAGGATGATGACTGATATGTCTAGAATCAGACGACGTAGAGAGCAAGCTACCCCTTATTTTCTCCGTTCCGTTTCCAAAAAGTGACTTAACATATATATTTGAGAAGGGTCTATCTGCTGACCGCAGACTGGGGGGCACGGCATGTAGTGATGTTTTACTGCACACTGTGCCCCCCAATAGTGCCATGTGAGAGTTGGGTTGGCTACACCAATGATTATGGATATACTGACAAGATGTCTCTCTGTCCTAACAAGGGGAGTCGTCCACAAAGCTTCACTGCGGGTTGTCTAGCTCCCGCCTATCCTTTCTTTGGATTGGTGGATTCATCTTATTATTGTAATCTATTGTTTATATTCTATGAGGTTTGTTGTCGTCAACCGCCTGTATTCAATGGAGAGAGATGCTAAGCTACTAGTATGAATATGCACCGCCTGTATTCAATGGAGAGAGATGCTAAGCTATTAGCATGAATATGCATAGCGATCTGGAGACAACTCCTATAGGGTTTTTATCAAAGTTGTCGGTATGTCACGTGTCCACATAACAACTTAAGCATTACGAAACTTCTGTTGGATCAAGTAAACCTCACGTAGCAAATAAGCCTTTCATTTTGTTGTTGACCAAATTCGACACTTTCCACATTGGGTTGATAATTGTTTCCACGTGGATACAACATACTGTAACCAACTGGCATGACCTAGAGAGTTACAACCTACCTTAACCTACTGGCATGGCCTAGAGAGTTACAACCTACTGTAGCCTACTGGCATGACCTAGAGAGATACAACCTACTGTAACCTACTGGCATGACCTAGAGAGATACAACCTACTGTAACCTACTGGCATGACCTAGAGAGATACAACCTACTGTAACCTACTGGCATGACCTAGAGAGATACAACCTACTGTAACCAACTGGCATGACCTAGAGAGATACAACCTACTGTAGCCTACTGGCATGACCTAGAGAGATACAACCTACTGTAGCCTACTGGCATGACCTAGAGAGATACAACCTACTGTAATCTACTGGCATGACCTAGAGAGTTACAACCTACTGTAGCCTACTGGCATGACCTAGAGAGATACAACCTACTGTAACCTACTGGCATGACCTAGAGAGATACAACCTACTGTAGCCTACTGGCATGACCTAGAGCGTTACAACCTACTGTAACCTACTGGCATGACCTAGAGAGCTAAAGTTGTAAAATTCCTGGATTTTAAATGAGTATTTTCCAGTAATAATGATCATTTGTATCTTCCTATCCACATATGGGATCCCTCTCCTTTGTCGTCCTCTCTACACCAATAACAGACAACTACTGTGGGACTCCCAATCACGGCCGGATGTGATACAGCCTGGATTCGAACCAGGGACTGTAGTGACACCTCTTGCACTGAGATGCAGTGGCTTAGACCACTGCATCCGTGTGTGTGTTAACTATTAGAATGCTGTACTAGAATGCTTAAAAGGCCTCTAAAATTTTAAATATCGGTTATCGTTATCGTTTTTTGGGGCAAGGAAAATATTAGATATTGGTATTAGCCAAAAATGTAATATCGGTGCATCCCTTTATTCTAAAATGTATCACAATACCCCATAATGACATCACAATACCCCATAATGCCAAAGCAAAAACAGGTTTAGGTTTTTTGCAAATGTATTGAAACTATTCCCCAGGATAATAGAGTAATGTAAGATCCCAGGATAACTAGTCTCAGAGTAATGTAAGATGCTTGGAAAAAGAAGCTGAAAAGAATAACAGAACGGCACCATTAGAACTAAAATGTGTCGCCTGGAAGTCAGACACCCAACCCTCAACTGTAAATAAATAATAAAATGTGTCTCCTGGATGTCAGACCCCCAACCCTCCAAACTGTAAATAAATAATAAAATGTGTATCCTGAATGTCAGACCCCCAACCCTCCAAACTGTAAATAAATAATAAAATGTGTATCCTGGATCTCAGACCCCCAACCCTCCAAACTGTAAATAAATAATATAAAATGTGTTTCCTGAATGTCAGACCCCCAACCCTCCAAACTGTAAATAAATAATAAAATGTGTATCCTGGATGTCAGACCCCCAACCCTCCAAACTGTAAATAAATAATAAAATGTGTCGCCTGGATGTCAGAGCCCCAACCCTCCAAACTAAATAAATAATAAAATGTGAATCCTGGGTGTCAGACCCCCAACCCTCCAAACTGTAAATAAATAATAAAATGTGTCGCCTGGATGTCAGACCCCCAACCCTCCAAACTGTAAATAAATAATAAAATGTGTTTCCTGAATGTCAGACCCCCAACCCTCCAAACTAAATAAATAAATAAAATGTGTCTCCTTGGCAACATTAGAACCTCGGCACAAAATATTTTTGTCAATGAGACAGTATATAAACAAAGGAATGACCGAACCCCCTTTGGTGACTGAATGCTTGTAAGGAAAACTAGATGATCAAAACATTAGATCACATCAAATAAGCCTGAGTGGTTTCACCTCCTCCCAGACTATACTGGATACTACAGTTATAACTATACATAGTTATACAGGATACTACAGTTATACAGGATACATAGTTATACAGGATACTACAGTTATACAGGATACTACAGTTATAACTATACATAGTTATACAGGATACTACAGTTATACAGGATACTACAGTTATAACTATACATAGTTATTCCAAAGGTGGGCTACTTACTATCCACTGTTTGCAAGCCACCGTTGCTGATCTATTTTATTTATTTATTTCACCTTTATTTAACCAGGTTTGGGCTAAATTATAGATGGGCTATGTACAGGTGCAGTAATCTGTGAGCTGCTCTGACAGCTGGTGCTTAAAGCTAGTAAGGGAGATAAGTGTTTCCAGTTCCAGAGATTTTTGTAGTTCGTTCCAGTCATTGGCAGCAGAGAACTGGAAGGAGAGGCGGCCAAAGGAGGAATTGGTTTTGGGGGTGACCAGAGAGATATACCTGCTGGAGCGCGTGCTACAGGTGGGTGTGTCAAATCAGAGGGCCTGTTGTCCGGACCTCCGGCAGTCTCTATGGGGGTGCCACAGGGTTCAATCCTCGGGCCGACTCTCTTCTCTGTATACATCAATGATGTTGCTCTTGTTGCTGGTGATTCTCTGATACACATCAACGCAGACGACACCATTCTGTATACTTCTGGCCCCTCTTTGGACACTGTGTTAATTAACCTCCAGACGAGCTTCAATGCCATACAACTCTCCTTCCGTGGCCTCCAACTGCTCTTAAACGCAAGTAAAACTAAATGCATGCTATTCAACCGATCACTGCCTGCACCTGCTCGCCCGTCCAGCATCACTACTCTGGACGGCTCTGACTTAGAATACGTGGACAACTACAAATGCCTAGGTGTCTGGTTAGACTGTAAATTCTCCTTCCAGACTCACATTAAGCATCTCCCATCCAAAATTAAATCTAGAATCGGCTTCCTATTTCGCAACAAAGCATCCTTCACTTATGCTGCCAAACATACCCTCGTAAAACTGACCATCCTACCGATCCTCGACTTCGGTGATGTCATCTATAAAATAGCCTCCAACACTCTACTCAGTAAACTGGATGCAGTCTATCACAGTGCCATCCGTTTTGTCACCAAAGCCCCATATACCACCCACCACTGCGACCTGTATGCTCTCGTCGGCTGGCCCTCGCTACATATTCGTCGCCAAACCCACTGGCTCCAGGTCATCTATAAGTCTTTGCTAGGCCGCCTTAACTCAGCTCACTGGTCACCATAGCAACACCCACCCATAGGACGCGCTCCAGGAAGTATATCTCACTGGTCATCCCCAAAGCCAACACCTAATTTGGCCGCCTTTCCTTCCAGTTCTCTGCTGCCAATGACTGGAACGACATACAAAGATCTCTGAAACTGGAGACTTATATCTCCCTCACTAACTTTAAGCATCAGCTATCTGAGCAGCTTACCGATCGCTGCAGCTGTACACAGCCCATCTGTAAATAGCTCATCCAACTGCCTACCTCATCCCCATGTTTTTATTTACTTTTTTTGCTCTTTTTGCACACCAGTATTTCTACTTGCACATCATCATCTGCACATCTATCACTCCAGTGTTAATGCTAAATTGTAATTACTTTGCTACTACGGCCTATTTATTGCCTTATTGCCTTTATTGCCTCTGTACTCCATTTGCACACACTGTATATAGATTTTTCTATTGTGTTATTGACTGTACTTTTGTTTATCCCACGTGTAACTGTTGTTTTTTTGTCGCACTGCTTTGCTTTATCTTGGCCAGGTTGCAGTTGTAAATGAGAACTTGAGAACTGGCCTACCTGGTTAAATAAAGGTGGAATAAATTAAAAATAATAATAATAATCGTAACTTTATTGACATCACCTAAATTGATACTGTCATTAACACGGTTCTTCAATAATTACACATCATTCTTAATACTGTAGCTGTTTAGTTAGTCACATGTTCAACTATCATCAGCTGATCCAGGAAATCATTTTCTGAATTCCAGTCACATGACAAACATCACGACATGCAACAACAACCAAAGTGCTTCTTCATTCATTACTCTGGTAAAGACAGTTATGCCGTGCTCCACGTTGGATCCAACATCCCTAACAAATTGATGTTTATAATGTTATTGTCTGCTTGATATACAGTAGGGTCTCGTTAGTCTGTTTGGACACAGAGATACTTAGCTCATAATGTGTAGAGAACTGTTCCTTGATGGATAGGCTATTGTACAACACACAGAGCTATTTTCCTAAATTTGTTGTTTGGTGAAGTTATGGGTCCTACAGAAGGTCTATGTTAGGTGTACTTATGGGTCATACAGAAGGTCTATGTTAGGTGAAGTTATGGGTTCTACAGTAGGTCTGTTATTGTTTTGGGTCCTACAGTATGTCTGTTATTAGGTGAAGTTATGGGTCCTACAGTAGGTCTATGTTATTGTTAGGTGAAGTTATGGGTCCTACAGTAGGTCTATGTTATAGTTATGGGTCCTACAGTCGGTCTATGTTGTTGTTAGGTGAAGTTATGGGTCCTACAGTAGGTCTATGTTGTTGTTAGGTGAAGTTATCGGTCCTACAGTGGGTCTATGTTGTTGTTAGGTAATGTTATGGGTCCTACAGTAGGTCTATGTTGTTGTTATGGGTCCTAGAGTACACTATGTATGTCATGCAACAACAACCAAAGTGCTTCTTCGTTCATTACAGGTATATTTGTTGTTAGTTATGAGCCAATTTGGCAAACCGTGTACAAATCCTCATTGTCAGGTTGATGGAAAAGCTAGACAAAGAGCATTTTACTGGTTGAAGTGTTTTTTAAATACAAAGCGGTTGATTTGCGATGATGACACAAACATTATATTAAGCAGGACATTCAAACGAGCCTTACAATTATAATCCATAGTAGTGTGAAATGTACTCATAAGCAACCTGGAAATAGAGGTTACTCCCCTGAGTTTTCCCCCATTCAGAATACATTGTGAAAAACTAAAATCTTTGCTCACCATTTTTGCTCCAGGCAGATATACTACATCCATAACTAGTGGTTTCCTCATTACCAGATATACTACATCCATAACTAGTGGTTTCCTCATTACCAGATATACTATATCCATAACTAGTGGTTTCCTTATTACCAGATATACTACATCCATAACTAGTGGTTTCCTCATTAGCAGATATACTACATCCATAACTAGTGGTTTCCTCATTACCAGATATACTACATCCATAACTAGTGGTTTCCTCATTAACAGATATACTACATCCATAACTAGTGGTTTCCTTATTACCAGATATACTACATCCATAACTAGTGGTTTCCTCATTAACAGATATACTACATCCATAACTAGTGGTTTCCTCATTACCAGATATACTACATCCATAACTAGTGGTTTCCTCATTACCAGATATACTACATCCATAACTATCGGTTTCCTCATTAGCAGGGAGGAGTTTCTACAACCAAATTGCATTTGCATCGCCCTCGTGCCGCAATTGTATTAAACACAGAAAGGGGCCTATATTGGACACCAAATGTCGTCTGGAACACCGCGTACAGTTTCAACAACATGAATAACTTATTTCAAGTCTACAAGCTTAGATGTTACTACCAATGTGAAAACAAGACAACATATGACTGTTCTTGCTCATTTTAAGACAAATGTCAAATAATCATTAAATTCATTACAGACGTCAATTGTTGTACAACTTCATGGCTACGCTGTTGGCATCACTTTTTACAGTGGATTTCCCCTGTTGTGGGCCTTTAACCATTTGTCTGACTTTGTTGTTCACACAGGAGAGAGACGGGACTACCGTGGGTCCTCTGGGGAGCCTCAACAACCTCATGATGCTGACAAGGCAGAGAAGAGTCTCTCCACATCAGAACACCTCAAGAAACACCTGCAGAGATCCACAGGGAAGAAACCTCGCTGCTGCTCTGATGGTGGGAAGAGATTCACCTCCTCAGCAGGCATTAAAATTCATCAGAGAATCCACACAGTGGAGAAACCTTTTAGCTGTACTCAATGTGGGAAGAGTTTTGGTCATTCAACCAGCCTGATATCACACCAGAGAACACACACAGGAAAGACATCTTATATCTGTAGCTGTGGTATATGTGGGAAGAGTTTTACTCGGCTAAGCACCCTGATATCACACCAGAGAACACACACAGGAGAGAAACGAGAGAAACCGTATAGCTGTGATGAATGTGGGAAGAGTTTTTATACATCTAGCCATCTTATTGTACACCAAAGAACACACACAGGAGAGAAACCGTATAGTTGTACTCAGTGTGGGAAGAGTTTTTTTACATCTAGCTATCTGAAGAGGCACCAGAGAACACACACAGGAGAGAAACCTTTTAGCTGTACTCAATGTGGTAAGCGTTTTAGTCAGCTAAGCAGCCTGATATCACACCAGAGAACACACTCAGGAGAGAAACCGTATAGCTGTAATGAATGTGGTAAGAGTTTTACTCACCTAAGCAGCCTGATATCACACCAGAGAACACACACAGGAGAGAAACGTTTTAGCTGTACTCAATGTGGTAAGAGTTTTACTCAGCTAAGCAACCTGATATCACACCAGAGAACACACTCAGGAGAGAAACCGTATAGCTGTAATGAATGTTGGAAGAGTTTTGTTCAATCTGGCAGTCTAAAAGTACACCAGAGAACACACACAGGTGAGAAATCTTATACCTGTGATCAATGTGGGAAGAGTTTTACTCAGCTATGCAGCCTGATATCACACCAGAGAACACACACAGGAGAGAAACCTTATAGCTGTACTCAATGTGGGAAGCGTTTTACCTCATCTAGCGGTCTGACTCAACACCAGAGAACACACACAGGAGAGAAACCTTATAGCTGTAATCAATGTGACGAGATACTCTGATAAAAGGTGTCTGATCAAACATCAGAAAATACATGAAGGAATTGTTTCATGATATCAATGAATTAATGTAGAATGTTAACACTTTGTAGTAGGATTATTTTAATGATGTCACAATGTAGAACCCTAAACGTTTGCCCCCTGTTCTATTGATTTCAACATGATATGGATATTAGCCTCAGGGGGGAAATCCAGGCTCTGAATTGAAAGAGTACTATTTATGTAATTTAACAAAAAGTGACTACCACAAAAAGAGCTGTGTTACACTTACCATGTTGGTGACCCACTTGAATCAAAATGCAACACTTCAAAATGTAGCTAGCTGTTTTCTACAAATTGTCCTCTAACCAGGGATGTACACATTACTCTCAGATTCCGTGTGGTTTTTGAGCTGTTAGTTTTAACAGGACGTGCAACCTCATCTCCCTCCTCTCGCAGAAATGATTTCAACATGATATCGATGAGTGATGACAAATAAGTGTTGCGTTCCTTTGTTTAGCGACCCCTAAATTTAAATGCATCACTCCAATATGTAGCTGACTGTCTTCTGCAGGTTGTCCTCTAACCAGTGAGGTAAAAGATATCTCCCATTTCCATGTGTTTTTTTAGTTGTTAGTTTCAACAGCAAGTACAACCTGATTCCCCCCTAATCGATATCAGTGATTTATTTCTACTTGTCAAAACAACAGCGATTTTGGTGCTTGTGTCCATGGTGAGGACAACTTGGTTTCTGATTGTCTCGAGGTTGGGCAGTCAAAAAAGATTTGTGTTTTGTGTTTAGCCAGTGCGTTCCATGGATCACAAATTATTTTGAATTTCCGTATTTGATTTGAGTTTTGTTTGAGTTCGTTCCAAGGGGACGAGAGTTCTAGAAGCTAGTGAGTTTTAGGAAGATGAGAGTTCTAGAAGCTAGTGAGTTTTAGGAAGATGAGAGTTCTAGAAGCTCGTGAGTTTTAGGAAGATGAGAGTTCTAGAAGCTAGTGGGTTTTCAAAAAAAAAAAAAATTCTTCTTGTTTTTTAATTGTTGACAGCCAGTAGACACCATGTTTATATTGTAGTTGATTATAATGTGAAATGGAAGTTGTTTTCTGTTGTTGGTGAGCAAACTCTTAAGGTGTTAGTTAGTCTTTGGTTTTTCCATTTATGTTTTGAGGTTGGACGTTAGCACGTATAGTTCGTTAGCACGTAGAATGCACTGATTGGTGTCACCTCGTTAGTCAGTATGTGTTACACCTGTGCTGGCTTGTCCATCTCGTTAGTGGGAAGGTGTTTCACCTGAGCTGGTCCAGGTTCTATTTAAGAGTGTCTGGCCCAGTGCTCCAGTTGTCTTGATAGATGTGGAGAGTCAACACCTTTAGTTGCTCCACCTTTTTGGTTTGCTTCCTGTCTTTAAGCTTGGTGTGGGTTTTTCTTTTGTTTGCCTCTTGGGCAGATTTAGTGGGTCTCATGGTTGGTGTCTTTTAAGTCCCAGTTGTTGTTACTAGTCAACTTTCAGTGGACACCCCCATAGTGTCTTTCAGAGCCCCTCCTAAAAAACAAGCTTATATTTTGGGTTGGACATTTTAATATTTTAATCAATGACATTTCCTTAGGATGCTCATTAGTCTTTAAGTTGTCATTATTGTTTTTTTTATCCTCTTATGTTTGTTGTGTTCTAAATATATCTGTTTTTTTCCTGTGGAGCCATTGTGTTGCATCCATGTTTGAAATGTGCTGTATAAATAAAGCTTGATTTGAACATATTGCAAAACAAATTAATCCAATGGCTGACCAATCAACAGACTGATGGTCCATCTTAGTATGAAAAACAGTATCAATCCCATTTTTCCAGCCTACTGAAGGCGTGGTGGAGTGGTAAACACCACCCCCGGCTCTACCAGGGGCTTGAGGTGGTCTCCCACAGCTCTGCTTATGTCATGTTCTGTGGCCTTGCCGTTCCATTTCTTGACTGCCCCTGAAATAAACACATTTAGTAATATTATATAAAACACTCAAAGTAATGGATATGGAGCATCTATGGCCTCCGTTACACCTGGCACCTAAATGTGACTTTTGTCATCTGATCACTCCAAGTGCATTCGGTTCAGATCTACCAGGATGGGCCTTTGACATAGTCTGGACGCAGTCAGGCACTGAATATGCATAAGTAATGTAAAGAGATGGGGTGTTTCTAACTAAATGCTTGTGTTTCTAGCTCCAACAGTACAGTAATATCTAACTAAATGCTTGTGTTCCTAGCTCCAACAGTGCAGTAATATCTAACAATTTCACAACAAATACCTAATAGACACAAATCTAAGTAAAGGAATAAGAATATATAAAAATATGGACGAGTGATGTCAGAAGGGCATAGACTAAGATACAGTAGAATAGGATAGAATACAGTATATACATATGAGATGAGTAATACATAGACTAAGATACAGTAGAATAGGATAGAATACAGTATATACATATGAGATGAGTAATACATAGACTAAGATACAGTAGAATAGGATAGAATACAGTATATACATATGAGATGAGTAATACACAGACTAAGATACAGTAGAATAGGATAGAATACAGTTTATACATATGAGATGAGTAATACATAGACTAAGATACAGTAGAATAGAATAGAATACAGTATATACATATGAGATGAGTAATACATAGACTAAGATACAGTAGAATAGAATAGAATACAGTATATACATATGAGATGAGTAATGCCAGATATGTAAACATGCAGGAGATCCATGAAGGAAAGACAGTGATGGTGCACAGTGATGTTGTTGGTGGGGGAACAACCAATTTCGGTATTTTTAAAATAATTTTACCCCCGTTTTTTCTCCACAATTTCGATATTGTGATGTCTCCAGTGCTGTTGGCTGGTCGTCATTGACCTTGCGTAGGCTTAAACACTGGTATACACTGATATTTAAGGCCATATTGGGTAAAATGCCATTTTATCTCTGTTCTTTTTTAGTCAGGTCGGTAAATAAATATCAATTACGGTCCCCTTCTCATTTGCTTCTAAACAAAAATTAGATCAGGTCATGGTAGAAATTGTTTTAGTTACTCAGCTCCGTGGTCCTGGAATTCTCTCCTGAACATTTAAAAATTTGATGATCTAGTTTCGTTGGTGGAGCTTAAACACTTGATCGATGTATAGAAGAGTGTAATTGTTTTTAGGACAGCTGTTTTTAGTCAAGACGTTCGTGTTTTTAACGTAACATTTTATTGTTGTACTGTGTGTGTGTGTTTATAGCTTTGTTTAATGTTGTGTACGTAAGTTGTTTTGTCTGAAACGTTGTTCCCCCTGCTGCTATTGGACCAGGTCTCTTTTGGAAAAGAGATGTTATCTCAATGAGAAAAACCTGTATAAATAAAGGTAAAATAAAAAATACAAATATTGAATATATCTATATATTTAATAATAATAATATAATATATATCGAAGGTCGAGTCATGTGTCCTCTGAAACATGACCAGCCAAACTGCGCTTCTTAACAGCTACCCGCTTAACCCGGAAGCCAGATGCACCAATATGTCGGAGGAAACACTGTTCACCTGACGGCCGAGGTCAGCCTGCAGGCGCCACAAGGATTCGCTAGAGTAGTAAAGCCAGTGGAAACCAGTATAGACCTAGTCTGTTCATTATATACATCTACATGATGTATTGTTACACCATGTAGGAGCAGTATAGACCTAGTCTGTTCATTCATTATATACATCTACGTGATGTATTGTTACACCATGTAGTAGTATAGACCTAGTATGTTCATTATATACATCTACATGATGTATTGTTACACCATGTAGGAGCAGTATAGACCTAGTCTGTTCATTATATACATCTACATGATGTATTGTTACACCATGTAGGAGCAGTATAGACCTAGTCTGTTCATTATATACATCTACATGATGTATTGTTACACCATGTAGGAGCAGTATAGACCTAGTCTGTTCATTATATACATCTACATGATGTATTGTTATAATATTCTTATTTAATGGAGAAGAAAAAAACGTTTCCCTAAACTTCTTTATAATATATTATAATTCAATGAAGAAGATAAAAAGTGTTCCCTCCTCAACTGCGTTTCCTCCCTCCAGACAGCAGATGGCGATATGTGTCTTTCAGGCGATGTTTCTAGTGTGACGTATAATCTAGTGGACGGAACGCGTCTTCAACAACTGCAGCCACCTCCGTAGCTCGCTGGCCAAGTCGGAACATTCAAGTTCTTTAGACAATTTCGTGGTTTATTTGCCACTATGATTTAAACATACTTATGTGGAAACAACTAGCTACCCCATTTAATTTAATATTTACGTTGTAAGTCAGCTAGCTGGCTGGTTAAGTTAGCAATAGTCTAGTCGCTAATGCTAACTAGCTATTATCCCCGACCATGAGTTCACTAAGCTACTCTCCTCCTGCTAAAGAAGAGAAGGTCTGCTGGACGGAGAAAGAAGCTCTCGTCAAAGAGGAGGAGGAAGAGAAGGATGTTAAAATACAAAAACAAGTAGGGGGTGAGGCTGTTACAGGGAAAGAAGAAGATAAAGACGTTTCAGTGAAAGAAGAGGAAGACACGTTCAGAGTGAAAGAGGAGGAGGAAGAGAAAGAGGATGATGCCGTTTTGGGAGTGGAGGATGACGTGAAAGAAGATGAAGAGGTTTTTGGAATGAAGGATGAAGAGGGGGAGATTACTGTCACATTAGAGGAGGACGAAGAAGAGAAGACTGGAGATCTGATTAACACCAGTAAATACAGTGAGTACTATCTTATAAAACAGGGACATTGATTCAGTTAACACCAGTAAATACAGTGAGTACTATCTTATAAAACAGGGACATTGATCTGATTAACACCAGTAAATACAGTGAGTACTATGAATATTCATTATTATTTTTAAAATCCTTCTTGTTGTGTCAAGTTGGTTGTTGATCATTGCTAGAAAGCCATTTTCAAGTCTTGCTATAGACTTTCAAGATGATTTAAGTCCAAACTGTAACTAGGCCACTCAGGAACATTCAATGTCATCTTGGTAAGCTCCTCCAGTGTAGATTTGGCCTTGTGGTTTAGGTTATTGTCCTGTTCCTACAGTTTTTGTATTCAGATCTCTGAAATCCACTCTAACTACGTAACATTTAGTGTCTCCTTATGTTACGCTGGGAGAACAGTTTTCATGGGCACAGAAATTCTAAATAATTTCAGAGTTTGCAAAATCCAATGGTTGTAACCGAGAGTCACCTTAACTTTATTGACAACACCCAAATGGATAATGTCATCAATGTGGTTCTTCAATAATTACACATAATTCTTAATACTGTAGCTGTTTAGTTACAGTCACATGTTTAACTATCATCAGCTGATCCAGGAAATAATTTTCTGAATGAGTCACATGACAAACATCACGACATGCAACAACAACCAAAGTGCTTCTTCATTCATTACTCTGGTAAAGACAGTTATGCCGTGCTCCACTTTGGATCCAACATCCCTAACAAATTGGTGTTTATAATGTTATTGTCTGCTTGATTTACAGTAGGGTCTTGTTAGTCTGTTTGGACACAGATATCCTTAGCTCATAATGTGTAGAGAACTGTTCCTTGATGGATAGGCTATTGTACAACACACAGAGCTATTTTCTTTTATTCAGGACATTTAGAATGACAACACATTACAGAGTAGCCTAGTGGGATTATTGACAAAATTATCTGGTGATCGGGTTATGAAATGTCATGACAAAGATATTTTAGTTTCCATGTTTCACCTGAAATATTAAATTATTTATAGTCCTAGGTCTATGTTGTTGTTAGGTGAAGTTATGGGTCCTACAGTAGGTCTATGTTATTGTTAGGTGAAGTTATGGGTCCTACAGTAGGTCTATGGTATTCCCAAACTGGAGTATGCCGTCAGGGATATGTGTTGGTATCCACTATGTCTCAAAAGCCATGACAGGGAGACATAGTGGAGTGGTAACGCACGTACAAGCAGTTGCTCCCGACGCCACTTGGGTACACTGCAGCATCCACCTAGAGGCTCTTGCTGCCAAGGGAATGCCTGACAGCTTGAAAGACGTTTTGGACACCACAGTGAAAATGGTTAACTTTGTTAAAGCAAGGCCCCTGAACTTGCATGTATTTTCTGCACTATGCAATGATATGGGCAGGGACCAGGTAACGCTTTTACAACATACAGAAGTGCGCTGGTTATCAAGGGGAAAAGTATTGACACGTTTTTTTGAATTGAGAGATGAGCTTAAAGTTTTCTTTACTGACCATAGTTTTCACTGGTCCGACCGCTTGCATGATGACGAGTTTCTCACACGACTGGCCTATCTGGGTGATGTTTTTTCTCGGCTGAATGATCTGAATCTAGGATTACAGGGACTCTCCGCAACTATATTCAATGTGCGGGACAAAATTGAGGCTATGATTAAAGAAGTAGGAGCTCTTCTCTGTCTATGTGATATACTGTAGCAAAGCACCTGAGTGAGTTGGCTGCGCAATTTACGCAGGTACTTTCGCGAAACAGATGACACAAACATCTGGATTCGTTATCCCATTCCATAGCCCTGCCTCCAGTCCACTTACCGCAATCTGAACAAGAGAACCTCATCGAAATTGCAACAAGCGGTTCTGTGAAAATTGAATTTAATCAGAAGCCACTGCCAGATTTCTGGATAGGGCTGCGCTCAAAGAGTATCCTGCCTTGGTAAATCGGACTGTTAAGACACTGATACCCTTTGCAACCACTTACATATGTGAGAGTGGATTCCCTAACTAGCATGACAACTAAATACAGGCACAGATCACAGTTGTGACAAACTTATGTTTAATAAATGTATTGTATAGTGTGTGTGTGGCAGGCTTACAATGATTGCAAAAAACAACATTTGAGAGTGTGCTGACCCTGGTGCTAGAGGGGGTACGAAGCTGCAGGTTGAATGTTTGAAGGGGTACGGGACTATAAAAAGTTTGGGAACCACTGTTCTATAGTATTGGTATAATTTGTAGGTTTCCTCATTAGCAGGGAGGTGTTTCTGCAACCAAGTTGTGTGGATTTCTGCTGTCGTGGGCCTTTAACCATCTGTCTGACTTGTTGTTGACGCAGGAAAGAGACGTGCCTATCGTGGATCCTCTGGGGAGCCTCAACAATATCATGAAGCTGACGAGGCAGAGAAGAGTCCCTCCAGATCAGAACACCTCAAGAAACACCAGCAGAGACCCACAGGGAAGAAATCTCACCACTGCTCTGACTGTGGGAAAGGTTGCAAATCTTCATCAGAACTTAAAATACACCAGCGAGTACACACAGGAGAGAAATCTAACCACTGTTTTTACTGTGGGAAGAGTTACTTAAGATCAAATTCACTAAAAGTACACATGAGAATTCACACTGGAGAGAAACCTTATAGCTGTGATCAATGTGGGAAGAGTTTTACTACATCAAGCCATTGGATTGTACACCTGAGAACACACACAGGAGAGAAACCTTATAGCTGTACCCAATGTGGGAGGAGTTTTACTCAGTCAAGCAACCTGTTGTCACACCAGAGAAAACACACAGGAGAGAGATCTTATAGCTGTAATCAATGTGGGAAGAGTTTTACTCAGTCAAGCATCCTGGTATCACACCAGAGAACACACACAGGAGAGAAACCTTATAGCTGTGATCAATGTGGGAAGAGTTTTACTACATCTAGCCATCGGATTGTACATCAGAGAACACACACAGGAGAGAAACCTTATAGCTGTACTCAATGTGGGAAGAGTTTTACTCACTCAAGCAGCATGTTATCACACCAGAGAAAACACACAGGAGAGAAATCTTATAGCTGTAATCAATGTGGGAAGAGTTTTCTTACATCTAGCCATCTGACTATACACCAGAGAACACACACAGGAGAGAAACCTCATAGCTGTTATCAATGTGACAAGAGATACTCTGATAAAAGATCTCTGATCAAACATCAGAAAATACATACATGAAAGAGTTGTTTCATGATATCAATGAAATAATGTCACAATGTAGAATGTTTTAACATTGTAGTAGGAGTATTTTAATGATGTCACAATGTAGAATGTTTTAACATTGTAGTAGGAGAATTTTAATGATGTCACAATGTAGACCCCTAGTCGTTCGCTCCCTGTTAAATTGATGTCAGCATGATATGGATATTAGCCTCATCAATGGAAATTGTTTTGTACTTTGCTCCGTTCATCTTTCCCTCGATCCTGACTAGTCTGCCAGTCCCTGCCACTGAAAACATCCCCACAGCATGATGCTGCCACCACCATGCTTCACCGTAGGGATGGTGTCTGGTTTCCTCCAGACGTGATGCTTGGTATTCAGGCCAAAGAGTTCAATCTTGGTTTTATCAGACCAGAGAATCTTGTTTCTCATGGTCTGAGAGGCCTTTTGGCAAACTCCAAGTGGGCTGTCATGTGCCTTTTATTGAGGAGTGGCTTCCGTCTGGCCACTCTATCATAAAGGCCTGATTGGTGGAGTGCTGTATAGATGGTTGTCCTTCTGGAAGGTTCTCCCATCTCCACAGAGGAACTCTGGAGCTCTGTCATAGTGACCAGCAGGTTTTTGGTCACTTCCCTGAACAAGGCCCTTCTCTCCTGATTGTTCTGTTCTGATGAGTCTTGGTGGTTCCAAACGTCTTCCATTTAAGAATGATGGTGACCCCTGTGTTCTTGGGGACCTTCAATACTGCAAAAAAAATTGGCACCCTTCCCCAGATCTGTTCCTTGACACAATCTTGTCTCGAAGCTTTACGGACAATTCCTTCGACCGCATGGCTTGGTTTTTGCTCTGACATGAATTTATGGCAGGTAGACTCCAATCAAGTTGTAGAAACATCTCAACGATGATTAATGGAAACAGGATGCACCTGAGCTCAATTTCGAGTTTCATAGCAAAGGGTCTAAATAGTTATGTAAATAAGGTATTTCTGTTTTTCACTTTGGGGTATTGTGATGTCATTATGGGGTATTGTGTGTAGATTGATGAGGAAAATATTATTTAATACATTTTAGAATAAGGCTGTAATGTAACAAAATGTGTAAAAAGTCAAGGGGTCTGAATACTTTCTAAATGCTCTGAATATGCTGTTGGTTTACTGGTAGAATAAGTTGTATGACTACACCAATACTGTTAAAGCAACGATGCACAGACCTAGAAAATGGATGGCCAACCTTGCTGCTAGAGATCTAGCTGCACTAACACCTGACATTGTGCTGATTATTTAGGATTAGACACTATTCAACTATTCAGTCATGTCTTGTTTTGGAGTCAGATGGATGTCTAAATCCACGGACCATTTCCACAGGTGTTCTTTATGATAGGAAATAAAAGGCTGATTCACAGAATGAAGTATAGTGTCTTTTGGGGTCATTGAACATTTCCTGTTTGTCTGTTTTATTTGGTTGTTACTCTAATTTAGTCTGATGAAATTGATGCACAATCACTGTCTGGCTGACAGTCTGTGAACTGAGTCATTCTAGTACCACAGAATCAATGTTGTGGGTATTTAATTCTGCTACATTTTTAAATGATTTTATTAATTTAAGCTTCATTTAACTAGACAAGACAGTTAAGAACAAATTCTTATTTACAGTGACGGCCTACCGGGGAACAGTGGGTTTACTGCCTTGTTCAGGGGCAGAACAACAGATTTTTATCTTGTCCGCTCGGGATTCGATCCAGCAACCTTTTGGTTTCTGGCCCAATGCTCTAACCACTAGGTTACCTGCCGGTCCATAGGAGTGTCCAATGCAGACATGATGGATTAGTATTGGCTTATATTATAGACTCATAATGAGGCTGACCATGTTGAAGACCAGATTAGACTCATAATGAAGCTGACCATGTTGAAGGAGACCAGATTAGATTCATAATGAAGCTGACCATGTTGAAGGAGACCAGATTAGACTCATGATGAGGCTGACCATGTTGAAGGAGACCAGATTAGACTCATAATGAAGCTGACCATGTTGAAGGAGACCAGATTAGACTCATAATGAAGCTGACCATGTTGAAGGAGACCAGATTAGACTCATAATGAAGCTGACCATGTTGAAGGAGACCAGATTAGACTCATAATGAGGCTGACCATGTTGAAGGAGACCAGATTAGACTCATAATGAGGCTGACCATGTTGAAGAAGACCAGATTAGACTCATAATGAAGCTGACCATGTTGAAGGAGACCAGATTAGACTCATAATGAGACTGACCATGTTGAAGGAGACCAGATTAGACTCATAATGAGGCTGACCATGTTGAAGGAGACCAGATTAGACTCATAATGAGGCTGACCATGTTGAAGGAGACCAGATTAGACTCATAAGGAAGCTCACCATGTTGAAGGAGACCAGATTAGACTCATAATGAAGCTGACCATGTTGAAGGAGACCAGATTAGACTCATAATGAAGCTGACCATGTTGAAGGAGACCAGATTAGACTCATAATAAAGCTCACCATGTTGAAGGAGAACAGATTAGACTCATAATGAGGCTGACAATGTTGAAGGAGACCAGATTAGACTCATGATCAGTGGTGGAAAAAGTACCCAAATGTCATATTTGAGTAAAAGTATAGAAACCTTAATAGAAAGTTACCCAGTAAAATACTACTTGAGTAAAAGTTTTAAAGTATTTGGTTTTAAATATACTTAAGTATCAAAAGTAAAAGTATGAATAATTTCAAATTCCTTATATTAAGCAAACCAGATGGCACCATTTTCTTGTTTTTTTATTTACGGATAGCCAGACTCCAACACTCAGACATCATTTGCAAATGAAGCATTTGTGTTTAGTGAGTCCGTCAGACCTCAGGCAGTAGGGACGACCAGGGATGTTCTCTGTTTAGTGAGTCGGAAGGAAGGCTATCACTCCATTTTGCAATGCCATACCCTGTGGACGGCGCTTAATTGGAGCCAATTTCATCCTACAACAGGACAATGACCCAAAACTATGCAAGAACTATTTAGGGAAGAAGCAGTCAGCTGGTATTCTGTCTATAATGGAGTGGTCAGCACAGTCACCGGATCTCAACCCTATTGAGCTGTTGTGGGAGCAGCTTGACCGTATGACACGTAAGAAGTGCCCATCAAGCCAATCCAACTTGTGGGAGATGCTTCAGGAAGCATGGGGTGAAATCAGATTACCTCAAGAAGTTGACAACTAGAATGCCAAAGGTCTGCAAGGCTGTAATTGCTGCAGATGGAGGATTATTTGATGAAAGCAAAGTTTGAAGGACACAATTATTCCAATTTTAAATACTTATTTATAACCATGTCAACGTCTTGACTATATTTCCTATTCATTTTGCAACTCATTTCGTGAATGTTTTCATGGAAAACAAGGACATTTCTAATTGACCCGTAATGTAGGTTCAACAGGTTTGAGCAACACAGAATTTAGAACAGCCAAATGATTATAGATGTTGTCCCACACGCCATAGAGCGTCATCTACTTTGAGGGGCCATGTTCGAGAGCATGAAATCCATGCTGCATTGTGGGTAAATGGTCACTGGCTGACTGATTTATAAATAATAATGAGTAGTTATTTATGATGTAAGGTGATTTGTAGATCAGTCAGTTGGCAGTCGCCTGCAGTGTCGAACAAGCCCAATACCAAACCAATCAGGTGGTTGTTCGATTAAACGAATCTTCAGACGTCATTGATCACGTGCTGCTGATAAAGTGATGCAGGCATCAACACACTGCTTTGAAGTTTACTGCTTTCAAGGCCTCGTACCCCCGGTATCAAACGTAACATCCCCATCGAAAAGTTGACAAAACAAAAAGGAGCAAGCAGGTTGATTTCCTCTTTTGATTTGAGCCCACGGCAAGAAGGCACCAGAGCCCACCGTGCTGACGGGTTCCCACTTGATAACACAACCACACAGTACATGGAAAGCATGAGGTGTGGCTAACGTTAGTAAGCTTGAGCTAGCCACCGAGCTACAAACTCTGTGCTACCGAGTAGATCCGCCATATGACTTTGAGAAATAGTTCATTGTGGTTAGTTTAGAAGATATCCTGAAATAAGTAAAAAAAATATGTAATAACGCAAAAACATAACTGTTTGTACTTATAGGGAACCAGATCGTGACTACAACTAGCTTACTAAGTCTTTAACCAGACTGTATTGTTACACTGGTGAGTAAAAATTCATGCTTCCTACACTTTTTGTCAACTGCGTTACCCACTCCAGTCAATAGATGGCGATATGAGACTTGAAGGCAATACTGATGGTGTGACGTATTATCTAGTGGACGGAACGCTTCTTTCAACAGCAGCAACAGTTAGTCAGCCACCTCCGTAGTTTGCTAGACAAAATAGCCAAACCAATATAGCTCTTTAGACGCTTTCGTGTATATTAGCCACTGTGTTTGAAACCCTCTTCTGTCATCTAGTTAGTTATCCGATTTAATTTCATATTTACGGTGTTATTAGTCAGCTAGCGGGCTGGTTAAGTTAGCATTAGCATAGCTAGCTAACATCCCGACCATGAGGTCACTAAGCTACTCTCCTCCTGTTAAAGAAGAGGAGGATATCACAGTAAAACAAGAAGTAGAGGACGAGGCCGTTACTGTGAAAGAAGAGAAAGATGTTACAGTTAAAGAAGAAAAAGACGCCTTCAGAGTGAAAGAGGAGGATGCAGTTTATGGAGTGAAGAAGGAAGGGAAGATTACTGCGTTCAGAGTGAAAGAGGAGGAGGAGATGACTGTAACATCGAAAAAGGAGGAGGAGGAAGAAGAGGAGGAAACTGGATATCTGGGCCCGGTTACCCAAACGCATCTTAAGGCATCCAATGGTTCTAACGATGAACTTAGCCATAAGATGGTTTTGAGAAACCGTTCCCTGATTAACACTAGTAAGTACTGTCTTAAAAACAGAGGTACAAACTCTGCAGTTGTTGAACTGATGTTTGGTGTTAAAGGGGAAATCTGCAATTGCTAAATCCATATTGTGACTTTTAAATTATTTATTCATAGCCATTGATTCTTGAAGAATATAACACATGCCTCATGAGCTTAGTTCAACTGTTGTACCACATCAGAACCCCAAATAAGCTTTTTTTACTCCAATGTTTAGAAACAATGTAAATCAACACTGTATAGCCTCAACGTGGTTAAAACTATAATGTTGATATCATGGATGGTCAGTCCTTGCATCCATAGGTCTCTGTCTATGAATTTTGAAAGTAGCTTACTTTTCTCCAACCCCATCATCATCTTATTACCAAAACAGTGGTGGAATGACAGATTTGTTATTGTTAGAACTGCAGATTGGTTGGTTGTGTGGGTTTTTTAATCAGCAACAAAATGGCTGCCCAGAGGCTTGGTTTGGTAAACAGCTGAGGGATGGGGGAAGGAGAAGTGTAACCACTCTCAAATTCATAGAGAAAGCTATTGTAGCAACCGTAACCCAACACCTAGCAACCTCGTCAAGAAGTTCAGACATCTTGGCGTAACAGTTATAAGCTGTTTGCTTGACAGTCGCTGGACCCAGGTTTGAGTTCAGCTCAGGGCTACCCCCTGAATTCACTACACTATGAATACAAGGACTGGCCATGCATGATGTCATAATGATAGTTTAACCAGGTTTCTAGGCTATATAGTATATTCTAGAATTCATCCATGATGTCATAATGATAGTTTAACTAGGTTTCTAGGATATATAGTATATTCTAGAATTGCCAGTGTAAATTTCCTATGGGGGTCAAGTTATTAGAGCTGTTGATAAGTCATTGTATAATATTCAGCCAATTTTTTTTCATGCCTTTACATTAATGGCAAGACATACCTAGATGCAATTACATTCATGAATTGGTTTGAAACCTTTGTTTTAAACCCTTCTCAAAGTTGGTGCCTTGATGGATTTGTAAAAAACGGTTTGTCAAAAAACACAATTTTATTTATTTAAATGTTACCTTTATTTAACTAGGCAAGTCAGTTAAGAACAAATTCTTATTTCCAATGATGGCCTACCCCGGACGAAGCTGGGCCAATTGTGCACCACCCAGGAATCACCCAGGAATCAAGAATCAGGAAAATATCCTGATAAAAATAAATATGCTAGAAATCACATTGGCTGCACATGGCCTGTCTACAACAAACTTGCAACATTGTATAAAATATTCTGGGCCCTCAGAGTTTCCTGCGCCATTGAGTTCGGGACAGACACAGCTGTCGGCTACTTGTGCAAAGGATAAGAATTTATCAGGTATTTTATGACATTTCCACTGGATCAGAGCATTACATTTTTCCCTTTCATGCCGAGTAGATTTTTTTTACCCAAAATACTTTGAGGAACTATTGACGTACGCAATTGATTTTAATTAGACTTAGTTTACTTGCTGTTTGAGGTGAAGAAAAAATGTATTTGAGAAGTTCCATAGCTCATTAGTGGTGCATTAAAGACAATGAGAAATACTATCAGACATCCTCAAATTGGCACATTTATAGGCCTACATTTGTGTGCAGGCCAGGTAGACTAGTCCTACTTCTATATGCGTAATCAGGTGTGCGTCCTTACTCAACATTGACAGGAGTGTTTCAAACAAAAGACAATGAATAAATTGACAAAACTAACACATCTTGCAGGGTAAGGTCTGGGCCGTTTCATTTAGTGTCCGTTTGGGTCGGCATGGGGAATGATTGTATTTTCCCATAGTTTGTTGTACCGAAGTTTACCGACTGAAAGGGAGTAACTTTATGACTATTATTGGATTCTAAACTTTGAACATTGAGATATTAAAGACATGATAGATCAGACGCAGAGTATATAAAGGGGTGAGATCTGTAGAAAGACAGAGTGGCTGTGGAATGTGCTGGGTGGACGGGAGGAGATCACAGGATTGCTTTAGGGGAAGCGGATGGACATCTGTGGATTAGGCGAAGGAAGGGTTGAGGTCAGGTCAGCTCCGCTGAAGGGAGTAATAAGGGTTTAGTATCCTGTTATCGTCTTCTTGTCGACCCAGAAGATGTAAGGATTGGAGAGAAGGAGGAGTGTCCAAAGTGGGGTATATATACTTGTGATGGTGAGAACATGTTTTTGTCTGAACTACAGCTGTAACGACCCTTTGGGAAGAATTCAACCTGGTTAAACTTCTCTAGTGTCCGTGAGTTATTTACTCTGAAAAATTAGAACAAAACATTATAATTACTGTTCCCTGAAGGAGGGAACTGAGGTACAACACCTGTTTGGCCCCACCCCTTCCTGGGTCGGTGAAGAGCGGTATTAAATTGAAGGAATAAAGTCGAGCCTCACACTCATCACCTGTGGAAGGCAGGGCTTCCAGCGATGCGTGAATGGCGTAGCAGTAAGACATGTTCTATTTATGATACGGATCAGCTATTTTTTTTTTTTGACCTTATAGCTAGAACCTCCATCAGCAGCTAGCCATCAGAAGCTAACCAGCTAATTAGCTACTAGCTATTTAGTCATTGTTAGCCACTGCTAGCGGCATTTACCTTTAGCTCAGACACCAGCCTCTTTTAGCCTGGATAATACCTGCCAGTCTGCACAGCGCGATATCAACCCTGAGCATATCGGACTGTTTTTCTCCACTACATCACCGTATTCCTGCCGTAAGCTCTGGACCATTACACCGGATAATCGCAACTAGCTGGTTGCTACCGATTGGCCCAGCCCCGAAGCTAGCCTTGAGCCAGGCCCATCTCCCGGCCACTACATCACCGGATTCCTGCCGTAAGCTCTGGACATTTGCACCGGAGTGGCTAACACCCTTGTCCCAAAGCTAGCCTCGAGTCAGGTGCATCTCCCCGCTAGCAAACAAAATTACTGCAGCCACAATACCTCTTGCCAATTGGCCTGGACCTTTTGTTGACACGGAGCCCCGCCGATCCATCACGACTGGTCTGCCGACGTAATTCCGTACGATGTGCCCTCAACCGGCCTTTGCCAGACGTCGGTGACGCCCATGTCCCGAAGCTAGCACCAGTTTGCCTTGAGCCAGGCGCATCTCCCGGCTAGCGTAGTAACGGCTTCCCATGTTCATATATTGCTGTTCACTGGACCCTATGATCACTTGGCTACATAGCTGATGCCTGCTGGACTGTTCATTAATCACGGTACTCCATTTTGTTTGTTTATTTTGTTTCTGTCACCCCAGCCTCGAACTCAGGCCCTGTGTGTAGTTAATAGACCCTCTCTGCCCATTCATCGCCATTTGACCAGTTGTTGTTGTCTTAGCTGATTAACTGTTGTCTTACCCGTTGTTGTCTTAGCTAGCTCTCCCAATCAACACCTGTGATTGCTTTATGCCTCGCTTTATGTCTCTCTAATGTCAACATGCCTTGTATACTGTTGTTTAGGGTAGTTATCATTGTTTTATTTTACTGCGGAGCCTCTAGTCCCACTCAACATGCCTCAGAGAACTCTTTTGTCCCACCTCCCACACATGCGGTGACCTCATCTATCATAACTGGTGCCTCCAGAGATGCAACCTCTCTTATCATCACTCAATGCCTAGGTTTACCTCCACTGTTCTCACACCCTACCATACCCCTGTCTGTACATTATGCCTTGAATCTATCCTACCACACCCAGAAATCTGCACCTTTTATTCTCTATTCCCAACGAACTAGACGACCATTTCTGATAGCCTTTAGCCGTACCCTCATCCTACTCCTCTGTTCCTCGGGTGATGTAGAGGTTAACCCAGGCCCTGTGTGTTTCCAGGCGCTCTCATTTGTTGACTACTGTAACCATAAAAGCCTTGGTTTCATGCATGTTAACATCAGATGCCTCCTCCCTAAGTTTGTTTTACTCACTGCTTTAGCACACTCCGCCAACTTTGATGTCCTTGCCGTGTCTGAATCCTGGCTTTGGAAGGCCACCAAAAAGTCTGATATTTCCATCCCCATCTACAACATTTTCCGTCAAGATAGAACTGCCAAAGGGGGAGGAGTTGCAATCTACTACAGAGATGGCCTGCAAAGTTCTGTCATACTTTCCAGGTCTACGCCCAAACAGTTCAAGCTTCTAATTTAAAAAATGAATCTCTCCAGAAACAAGTCTCTCACTGTTGCCGCCTGTTACAGACCCCCCTCAGCTCCCAGCTGTGCCCTGGAAACCATATGTGACTTGATTGCCCCCCATCTATCTTCAGAGTTCGTTCTGTTAGGTGACCTAAACTGGGATATGCTTAACACCCCGGCCGTCCTACAATCCAAGCTAGATGCCCTCAATCTCACACAAATTATCAAGGAACCCACCAGGTACAACCCTAAATCTGTAAACATGGGCACCATCATAGATATTATTCTGACCAACTTGCCCTCCAAATACACCTCTGCTGTTTTCAATCAGGATCTCAGCGATCACTGCCTCATTGCCTGCATCCGTAATGGGTCCGCGGTCAAACGACCACCCCTCATCACTGTCAAACGCTCCCTAAAACACTTCTGCAAGCAGGCCTTTCTAGTCGAAGTGGTTGATTTGCAATGATAACACAAACATTATATTAAGCAGGACATTCAAACGAGCCTTACAATTATAATCCAAAGTAGTGTGAAATGCACTCATAAGCAACCTGGAAATGGAGGTTACTCCCCTGAGTTTTCCCCTATTCACATTCAGAATACATTGTGAAAAACTAAAATCTTTGCTCACCATTTTTGCTCCAGGCAGATATAGTACATCCATAACTATCGGTTTCCTTATTAGAGGGGAGGAGTTTCTACAACCAAATTGCATGTGCATCGCCCTCGTGCCACAATTTTATTAAACACAGAAAGGGGCCTATTTTGGAGACCAAAAGTCGTCTGGCACACTGCTTAGAGTTTCAACAACATGAATAACTTATTTCTAGTCTGCAATCTTAGATGTTACTACTAATGTGAAAATGAGACAAAATATGACTAATCTTGCTAATTTTAAGACAAATGTCAAATAATCATTACATTCAATACAGACGTCAATTGTTGTACAACATCATGTCTACGCTGTTGGCATCACTTTTACAGTGGAGTTTCGCTGTTGTGGGCCTTTAACCATCTGTCTGACTTTGTTCTTCACACAGGAGACGGGACTCGTGGATCGTCTGGGGAGCCTCAACAACATCATGATGCTGACGAGGCAGAGAAGAGTCTCTCCACATCAGAACACGTCAATAAACACCTGCGGAGATCCACAAGGAAGAGATCTCACTGCTGCTCTGATTGTGGGAAATGTTTAAAATCTTCATCAGAACTTAAAATCCACCTGAGAAATCACACGGGAGAGAAACCTTACTGCTGCTCTGACTGTGGGAAGAGTTTTACTCTGTCAACCAGCCTGATATCACACCAGAGAACACACACAGGAGAGAAATCTTATAGCTGTGATCAATGTGGGAAGAGTTTTACTAAGTCTAGCTGTCTTGTTGTACACCAGAGAACACACACAGGAAAGAAATCGTATACAATGTGGGAAGAGTTTTACCATGTCTAGCAGTCGGACTAGACACCAAAGAACACACACAGGAGAGACTCCTTATAGCTGTACTCAATGTGGGAAGAGTTTTACTTGGCTAAACAACCTAGTATCACACCAGAGAACACACACAGGAGAGAAACCTCATAGCTGTAATCAATGTGGGACGAGATACTCTGATAAAAGATCTCTGATTAATCATCAGAAAATACATGGAGTTGTTTCATGATATCAATAAAATAATGTCACAATGTAGAATGTTGTAGGAGTATTTTAATGATGTCACAATGTAGAACCCTAAACGTTTGTCCCCTGTTCTATTGATTTCAGCGTGATATGGATATTAGCCTCAGGGGGAAATCCAGGCTCTGAATTGGAAGAGTACTATTTATATGATTTAACAAAAATTGACTAACAAAAAAAGAGTTGTGTTACACTTACCATGTAATATGGAGGACCAGCCTATTCCCTATGATGTATACTACAACAGAAATAACTTAATGTATAACTTTAAATTAAACCAATAATTTGCACTCATGACTTGAGTGATTAAAGTAAACCACAGTTTTGTAAATACATAACACCATCTAACCAAATATCAAAGAATGTTAGCTATATGCAGTTATCTTAGCCAGCCAGCTAACGTTAGCTATATGATGTTATCTTAGCCAGCCAGCTAACATTAGCTATATGCACTTATCTTAGCCAGCCAGCTAACGTTAGCTATATGCAGTTATCTCAGCCAGCTAATATTAGCTATATGCAGTTATCTTAGCCAGCCAGCTAACATTAGCTATATGCAGTTATCTTAGCCAGCCAGTTAACATTAGCTACATGCAGTTATCTTAGCCAACCAGCTAACGTTAGCTATTTAGCCAACTAGCTGTTAGCCTAACCAGCGTAGCCAACCAGCACGGTTATGGCCAGCGAGACCAACTACCGGAGAAAAAGTTACAAAACTCCCGTAGTCTAATTCACAGAGAACATGCTGAAAAGTACTGATGGGGAAACAAAGCTGCCTGAATCATTGGCTCTTTCCAGCCAATTGTGTCAAACAATAGGTTCATTACTCAAGGCTTTGAGCGACATAGAATTTAGAACAGAAACATTTTATAGATGAAGTCACACGCCGTAGCAGCGTAGCCATTATGTCATATATTAAACCACTGGCCGTGTTCGAGAGCATCAAATCCATGCTGCATTGTGGGTAAACGGTGACTGAATGACTGATTTATAAATAATAATGAGTAGTTATTTATGATGCAAGGTGATTTGTAATTATTCAGTCAGCAGTCAGCAGCCACCTGCACTGTCGGCTACAATGTCGAACGAGCCCAATACCAAACCAATCAGGTGTTCGACGAAATTATTCTTCAGACGTCATTGATCACGTGCTGCTGATAAAGTGACACTGCTTTGAATTATACCGCTTAGCGACTTCAGTACATGCCTCATAGCTCCAGTCTCAAACTTAACCCCGTTCCTGCTGAAGAAGATAAGGTCTGCTGGATGGAGAAAGAAGCTCTTGTGAAAGAAGAGGAGGGTGTTACAATACAAAAACAAGTAGAAGGTGAGGCTGTTACCGTGAAAGAAGAAGAGAAAGACGTTTCAGTTAAAGAAGAGGAAGACGCGTTCAGAGTGAAAGAGGATGACGAAGTTTCAGTGAAAGAAGAGGAGACTGACGATGAACGTAAGTACTGTCTTAACAGAAGCACAAACTCTGTGGTTGTTGAACTGATGCTTGGTGTTAAAGCGGAAATCTGCAATTGCTACATCCATATTTTGACTTTAAAATTATTTCTTTATTTTTATAGCCATTGATTCTTGAAGAATATAACACATGCCTCATGAGCTTAGTTCAACTGTTTGCCCCATCAGAACCCAAAATAAAAAAAATGTACTCCAATGTTTAGAAACAATGTAAATCAACACTGTATAGCCTCAACATGGTTTAAACTATAATGTTGATATCATGGATGGTCAGTCCTTGCATCCATAGGTCTGTCTATGAATTTGAGAGTAGTTAAATGTCTCCATCCCCATCATCTTATTACCAAAACAGTGGTGGAATTACAGCTTTGTTATTGGTTGAACTGCAGATATGTTGATTGATTGTTGTGTGGCTTTTTTAAAGGGGCAACCTAGTTTTTAAACAAACAAAATGGCTGCCCGGAGTCCTGAGCTGTGTTAGAATAGTCATACTAACTGCACTATTTGTGAAGTAAATTGAGTATATAGTCTGCTTATTGGTCATAGTATGATGTAATTAGTAAGCCAAAAGTTCCCGGATGTTGTACTAAAATCGCCAAAATATGATGTAAACACGCTGTACTTTAGGGTCCATAATGCAATTCTTCAGGAAATGGTTGTGGCTTCAACGTTTTCAGATTTGAAGAAAATGGGGGAAAATATGCAGCCGAAGTCCAACGAGAGAGCGGATACAAATGAACTGCTTTAAATAATTATGACAAATGTTGAGCAATGCAATAAAGTAATGACTTTTCAAATAAGTTACGTTACACGTTATGTTAGCTACACTATCCTTACAAAACGCATAGCATATCTTTACAGCAGTATGTACCAGTATGTGAGCTAGCTACCTAACGTTAGTTGGCTACTTATACATCCAACTTGCCAGTATAGTAACTATATTCTAACTAACTACCCAATGTTTATTGACTTGATTAGAGCTCAGAATAACTGATGTATTTAATAACGCTCAACACCCGTTGAATATGGCCGGTGTCAGTAAACATCTGCGAAAAAGCTCAAATTTAATTGTTTCCAGCAGCACAGTTAGTCACCAACGCTCTGGATAACATGAAAACAGCCTAACCAGCTCTGCTAGGGCAAGTAAAATGGTAAGAGTGAGGTTTTCTCTGATTTGTGTCTAGCAAGCTATCCAACGTTAGCCAGTTAGCTTGGGTGCTTTACTGTCATTGTGAGGTCAGAACGCTTGGATCGACCCTACTCCTCAGCCATATAGTATTTGTTTACAAACAGTAGCGTTATACGAGCTTATGTTTTGGTTTCTGGTAGGGGTAATACGGTTAAAACATTTGAGGCATTTATAAGTTTTATTCTTCAAGAATCAATGGTTATATAGTAAATGGGTCTTTCTATAACTGCCAGTGTAGATTTCCTGTTGGGGTCAAATTGTTACAGCTGTTGATAAGTCATTGTATAATATTCTGGAAATTCTTTTCATGCCATTACATTAAAGGCGAAAGATTGTCTTTTCTTAGCAAGGTGTTGCTCAAATAATCTTAGCTGCTAATCGCTAGTTAGCGGGCTAGCTAGCTTGCTAAATGTATTAAGAGTCAGAGCAAACGTAGCTAGCTAATACTGCCTGTTACCAGTGCTGGTGTAGGCCTAGATAAGCATGTTTGTGCAGCGGTATCTTATCAGAGAGGAGTAAGCGAAGTATGAATATGTTGGCTAGCTAGCCGGCTACATGAAGTAAGAAAACAACATGTAATGTAACATCTAATTAGGGTCAACTGGAAACACTGACCAACACTTTGGTTCCTACCATGTCTTCTTCTCTGAGGTTTATTGTCAGACTACACTCATCAGGTGTATTGCTGCCACCTACTGTACGGGGTTGTAAAAAATAACCAAAACGCAAAAAAAATTAGGATTCACAAATCATATTAATTACGTAAAATAAACACGAACCAAATTCACTCCACTACCCTGAATTTCAAACAAAAATGGTACTATACAGATCCCTACACAGGTTCAGGAACCTGGGAGGGGTGGAACGTCTTCATTCAGTACTCCCTGTAACATTTAGTCTGAAGTCCTGGAGATCCAGAAATCTATTTGCCGCCTTCACAATGATGTCTAGCTTCTTAGATGTTTTATTAGCTTATTATTAATGCAATTTATCACTGCGGCAGTGAGGGCAATGCAAACACAACTTTGTTGTAGAAACTCCTCCAAGCTAATGCGGAAACTTCTAGTTTTGGACGAAGGTTACTAATAATTTATTAATGCAATTTATCACTTGCTCTATAAACACAACAAAGTCCACCTTGTTCACTATTAGTGTGTTGGGATCCTTCTCCTGCATGGCTTCACTGCAGACGGTGGGACATGAACTACCTTCTCCTCTCTACTCACTCCTTCAGCTATTTTCACTGCCTCCACATAGGACACCGGCTGGATGGGCCTGATCATCCTAGCTACTGTGACATCTTTCATCCGTACAGGGCACTCCGGGAACTCGGGAACGTGATTCCCATCACAATTACAACATGCTTCATCTGACTACGACATATTTATTCCTTCGAGAAACACTTGCTACATGTCCAAACTGCAGCGGCTTCTGTATATCTCACTTACCCAGGTTTTACATAAAATGGGAGAACCACTTCACCAAACCACAGTAAAACCTTACGTCTATCATTCATTTTAATCAACGTGCGTCTACCTGAAATGTTTAACCTAAACCACACAAAGCTTTCTCCTTTTGCGCTGTTGACACACAATCAGTATCATACCGCTCCTGGTCACTCGAACCGATTCCACTTTACCCAATTCATCTTTCACCATATTTGAGACCATTAACAGGTCACCCACAAAAACATCCTTGCTGATGATTCCCACTCCGACCCTAAACTGCTGTTCATTACCAACTTTAGCCCTTTTCACTCCACTGTTCTTCACCATCGTCCACTCAGTCTCAACAACTGTACTCACGCCAAGAGAATCCCACAATGCTTCCTCCATTGCTCCTCCAGTCATCCCCTGGACTCCCTTGCTCTGTGCTGTGAAAGATATGAGAGTTTGTGTTCTCAAAGTAGCATCTATATTGTTCTCAATCCACCTATATTGTTCTCAATCCACCTATATTGTTCTCAATCCACCTATATTGTTCTCATTCCAGCACATCTGTTGCTTCACCAACTTGTTATCCCTTTCATCTGCACTACTTGCTGCCATTTCCCTTCCTGATTTCCCTCTCTTGGATGTCTCCACCATGCTCCTACTCTGTCAGTAATTCCTCCCTGGTTTATTAATTGGTAGTCATGTCAAACAGCAATATATTCAAGGTGCTGCACATTCTATTCCAAATCTAGAATTAGAATCGTCATTATGTTTCCATGATTTCAACAGTTCACCAGTTAACTAAGCCTATGATGTGGATACCAAGGAACTTGAAGCTCTCAACTGCTCCGCTACAACCCCTTCGATGAGAATGGGGGCGTGGTCAGTGTTTTTAGTCCCAGGGTCCGTAGCTTAGTGATGAGCTTTGAGGGCACTATGGTGTTGAACGCTGAGCTGTAGTCGATGAATAGCATTCTCACATGGGTGTTCCTTTTGTCCAGGTGGGAAAGTGCAGTGTGGAGTGCAATAGAGACTGCATCATCTGTGGATCTGTTGGGGCAGTATGCAAATTGGAGTGGGTCTAGGGTTTCTGGGATAATGGTGTTGATGTGAGCCACTACCAGCCTTTCAAAGCACTTCATGGCTACAGACGTGAGTGCTACGGGTCGGTAGTCATTTAGGCAGGTTACCTTAGTGTTCTTGGGCTCAGGGACTATGGTGGTCTGCTTGAAACATCTTGGTATTAGACTCAGACAGGGGATGAAATTGTCAGTGAAGACCCTTGCAAGTTGGTCAGCGCATGCTTGGAGTACATGTCCTAGTCATCCGTTTGGCCCTGTGGCCTTGTGAATGTTAACCTGTTTAAAGGTCTTACTCACATCGGCTGCGGAGAGCGTGATCACAAAGTCGTCCGGAACAGCTGATGCTGTCATGCATGTTTCAGTGTTACTTTCCTCGAAGTGAGCATAGAAGTAATTTAGCTTGTCTGGTAGGCTCATGTCACTGGGCAGCTATCGGCTGTGTTTCCCTTTGTAGTCTGTAATAGTTTGCAAGCCCTGCCACATCCGACGAGGGTTGGAGCCGATGTTCAAGGGGTATATCAATCTCCCCAGGGTAGCAGTAATACGTTGAGAGATTTGTCCACAAAGGGGTACCCCTCCCATAGGTGGCTCATTATTGGGATTCATTGCTGATTCCTACCTGTAGCTCACTATGAAGTGTCTAGTGATACAGGTTAAGGGCCCTGTTGGAGATTGGTGGTTGGTAGTGGAGTCGAGGGAACAAGCAGGGTTGGACAGGGCCATGTTATTATCCCACACAGTCTCTGTGGTTCATTTGAACCCCGTTCCTGGGAATTAGATTTGATTTCAAATCATCCCAGTCTGTTACCACAGAAGGGGTCCGTTTGTCCCATTTCCAGCAAGGTTACGAGGCGCTTTGTCATTTCCAGAGTCAGTTTATTTTGGTACGGTCCATATGTAGCTTGTTTTTGGTCACAGAATGGCTGAATAAGTGCAACATTTTACCTGGAGCTAACTATGCAGAGCATAGCGCATGTCGAATGACTTTAGCTTCCCTCCAGGCCTAAGGGCACACGCTCTCTTGTAGGCTTAAATTAAAGATACGGAAAAATAGGAGTTCCAATATAGTCCGCTATTATCCTCAGTAATTTTCCATCTAGATTGTCAGACCCCGTGGCTTGTCATTGTTGATAGACAACAATATTTTTTTCAGCTCTTCCACACTGACTTTATGAAATTCTAAATTACAATGCTTGTCTTTCATAATTTGGTCAGATATACTTGGAAGTGTAGTGTCAGCGTTTGCTGCTGGTATGTCATGCCTAAGTTTGCTAATCTTGCAAATGGAAAAAATCCTAAAAGTAGTGGGCTTTGTGATGAATCAGCCATCTGATTCAGTTAATGATTGAGCAGAGTTTGCCTTTTTCCCCAAAATTGTATGTAATGTTCTCCCAAGCTTTTTACTATCTTTACTTTATGTCATTTATCTTTGTTTCATTGTGTCGTTTTTCTTCTTTTTATTCAGTTTAGTCACATGATTTCTCAATTTGCAGGATGTTTTCCAATCGGTTGTTCAGCCAGACTTATTTGCCATTACTTTTCCCTCATCCTTCTCAACCTTACCATTTTTCAATTCCTCATCAATCCACTGGGATTTAACAGCTTTTACAGTCATTTTCTTAATGGGTGCATGCTTATTAGTAACTGGAATAAGCAATTTCATAAATGCGTGCAGCGTCTGGTTGCTCCTCATTACACACCACAGAGCAGCAAATATTCTTTACATCATCAACATAGGAATCACCTGTTTTATTAAATAATTGAGACACACAAATGACTTGAGGGAACCAGAGATCAAGATAGCCTAACCATAAGAAAAACAACTCTTCCTTAGCATTCTCCTCACGCTGCGGCTGGCCTTTGTAAATTCTGACGTTATGCTCCTGAAGTTTCCAGTAATAGTCTACAACAGCAGTCAGCAACCTTTTCCATTTGTAGTGCCAATTTATCTGACCATTTCTACTGATCTGGTGCCAGTTATGATTTTCATACTCACATTTTACTGGAAAAGTTTCATTTAATTTATAATAGTAATAATAATTATAATGGTCTTTGTATCTCAAAATCCTTTTCTATGATTAATCTACATTCTATCTAAATGAAAATTATACAAATCTAAACTTTTATTGCCATTGCCAACTATGTAAAAATAGCCTACATAAAGCCAACAAATAAAAACAGCTAGAAAATATCCAGATAAAAATAAATCACATTGGCTGCTCATGGCCTGTCTACATAGTTGATACAATGTTTCAAGTTCTATCACCTTGGTCGGTCCGAAACTTGATATAAAATATTCTGGGCCCTGAGAGTTTCCCGCGCTGGTGAGTTTGGGACAGACACAGCTGTCGGCTATTTGTGTAAGGGATAAGAAGTAATCAGGTATTTTATGACATTTCCACTGGATCAGAGCATTACATTTTTACATTCCATGTTGAGTGGTTATCAAGAGTGAGAGCTGGAAATATTTTACAAATACTTTGAGGAACTATTGTCATTCGCCAATTGATTTTAGTAATACTTTGTTTACTTGCTGTTTGAGGTGAAGAAACAATTACTTTGAGAAGTCCACAAATCATTAGTGGTGGTGCGTAAATACTATCGGACATCCCCAAATAGGTGCATCGCTCTCTGCCCTCTGTTTGCTAAAACGCAATTTGGTTGCAGAAACTCCTCCATGCTAATGCGGAAACCGCTAGTTATACCAATACCATAGACCTACTGTAGGACCCATAACTTCACCTAACAACAACATAGACCTATTGTAGGACCCATAACTTCACCTAACAACAACATAGACCTACTGTAGAACCCATAACTTCACCTAACAACAACAACATAGACCTACTGTAGAACCCATAACTTCACCTAACAACAACATAGACCTACTGTAGGACCCATAACTTCACCTAACAACAACATAGACCTACTGTAGGACCCATAACTTCACCTAACAATAACATAGACCTACTGTAGGACCCATAACTTCACCTAACAACAACATAGACCTACTGTAGGACCCATAACGTCACCTAACAATAACATAGACCTACTGTAGGACCCATAACTTCACCAAACAATAACATAGACCTACTGTAGAACCCATAACTTCACCTAACAATAACATAGACCTACTGTAGGACCCATAACTTCACCTAACAACATAGACCTACTGTAGGACCCATAACTTCACCTAACAACATAGACCTACTGTAGGACCCATAACTTCACCTAACAACAACATAGACCTACTGTAGGACCCATAACTTCACCTAACAACAACATAGACCTACTGTAGGACCCATAACTTCACATAACAACAACATAGACCTACAGAAAGGTGCCTATATTGGAGACCAAAAGTTGTCTGGCACACTGCTTAGGATTTTAACAACTTTAAAAATGTAAGTCTAGCATACAATCGTTGATGTTACTACAAATGTGAAAACAAGACAAAATATGACTATTGTTGTTCACTTGACTGTCTTAAGACACATGTCAAATAATGAACATTCATTACAGACGTCATTGTTTGTACAACATCATGGCTACGCTGTTGGCATCACCTTTTAACCGTAGATTTTTTTGCTGTTGTGCTGTTAAACCATCTGTCCGACTTTTTGTTCACACAGGAGAGAGACGTGACTGTCGTGGATCCTCTGGGGGGCCTCAACAACCTCATGATGCTGACGAGGCAGAGAAGAGTCTCTCCAGATCAAAACACCTCAAGAAACACCAGCAGAGACCCACAGGGAAGAAATATCACTTCTGCTCTGACTGTGGGAAAGGTTGCACATGTTCATCAGAACTTAAAAGACACCAGAGAACACACACAGGAGAGAAACCGTATAGCTGTGATCAATGTGGGATGAGTTTTACTACATCTAGCTCTCTGACTGTACACCAGAGAACACACACAGGAGAGAAACCTTATAGCTGTAATCAATGTGACAAGAGATACTCTGATAAAAGATATCTGATCAAACATCAGAAAATACATACATGAAGGAGTTGTTTAATGATATCAATGAAATAATGTCACAATGTAGAATGTTTTAACATTGTAGAAGGAGTATTTTAATGATGTCACAATGTAGAATGTTTTAACATTGTAGTAGGAGTATTTTAATGATGTTCTACCTTATCGTTTGCCCCTGTTCAATTGATTGCATCATGATATGGATATTAGCCTCAGGGGAAAATCCAGGCTCTGAATTGAAAGAGTATTATTTAACAAAAAGTGACTAACAAAAAAAGAGCTTTGTTACACTTACTGCGTTGGTGACCCACTTTAATCAAAATGCAGCACTTCAAAATGTAGCCAGCTGTTTTCTACAAGTTGAAAAAGCTGCTTGTTTAAAAAAATACATGTAATATGATAATTGTTGCAGATGTTTGTGTATATACACACATGAAAGCAGTATAATAAATTGTTCTATAATCAATTTTTATTAACAATCGTTCATTCTTAGATGTGCTAACCCAAATGCATGACATTGGGGACTGATCCAACAACATGCCTATCGAGTGAACCCTGAAAAGAGAGAGAGAAGTAAGGTGGAAAGTTACTACGGATATTGCAGGTGTTGGTTGCTGATTGTCTCAAGGGTGGGCAGTCAGCAAGTTTTGCGTTTAGCCAGTGCGTTGCCATGGGTCACTATTTTGACTGCACGTTTTTCCCTATTGGAGATGGGTTTTGTTTGGGCTCGTTTCAAGGGAAAGAGAGTTCTAGAAGATAGTGAGTTTTAGGTTTCTTTGTGGGAAAAATAAATATTGTTTTTAATTGTTGTTAGACAGACACCATGTTTATATTGGTGAAGGTGAAGCATTGTAGTTGATTATAATATGAAATGGAAGTTGTTTTCTGTTGGTGGTGAGCATTCTCTTAAGGTGTTAGTTAGTCTTTGGTTTTTCCATTTATGTTTTGAGGTTGGACTTTAGCACGTCTAGCTCGTTAGCACGTAGGACACACTGATTGGTGTCACCCTGTTAGTCAGTATTTGTTACACCTGTGCTGGCTTGTCCATCTCGTTAGTGGGAAGGTGTTTCACCTGAGCAGGTCCAGGTTATATTTAAGAGTGTCTGGCCCAGTGCCCCAGTTGTCTTGATAGATGTGGAGAGTCAACACCTTTAGTTGCGCTACCTTTTTGGTTTGGTTCCTGTCTTAAAGTTTGGTGTGGGTTTTTCTTTTGTTTGCCTCTTCTTGGCAGATTTAGTGGGTCTCATGGTGGGTGTCTTTTAGGTCCCAGTTGTTGTTACTAGTCAACTTTCAGTGGACACTGAGAGAGCAAAACTGCAACATCATGTTATAATACTTTGATTGGATCAAATGGTTATTTTATGCAACAGAATAGAGGGTTCTTAGAACTATTGTGTCTGTGTGTTCTACTGAGGATGGGCCTCTGGGAGAAAACACTGACAGGAGATATACAATGTCTTTTGGGTGATTAAAACCTAAAGAGACTGCATTCCAGAGCATGAGTTAATGTTTCTGTTCTATATGGTACCAGGGAGAGATGACCCCAGGGCCAGACCCTGGTCTCTACACACAGAGTACTGTTTTTACAGCAGATACTGTCTGCTGTGAAATTATAAGTATCTTTCATACAAATCTTAACCTTGTGACCCGTTCTATACATCTGTTGTTGGTCATGTAGGTTGAAAGGGGTGTATCTTGGCTGTAAAAGACCTTTGTACTTTTGTCTCGTGGCTCTCAATGAATCATCTGGGGGTGATTTGTCAACCAGCCATCATTATCGTAGAGGACTCAATTGATTCACTTTGTATGTGTGCGTTGTATTGACCTGCTCCCTTATTAATAAGTGAATAAAGGTTTAGTTTAAGAATACTTCTGACTTGTGTGATAAGTTTCTCTCATTTGATATTAAAGAAATTAACAACCACATTTGGGGATGTGAATCTTCATTGGGTGACGCTCCTGACGACCTGGGTAAATGGTACATGAGGGATCCCTCTAACTTGGGATCTCAGGAGACCACACTCCTGACGACCTGGTAAATGGTACATGAGGGATCCCTCTAACTTGGGATCTCAGGAGACCACACTCCTGACGACCTGGTAAATGGTACATGAGGGATCCCTCTAACTTGGGATCTCAGGAGACCACACTTCGGGAACGGAGCAGATGAACCCACCTTTGATCTGAGTGGATACCACAACTCAAACCTAGTTTAAAAAAAAGAACAAGGTGATCAAAACATGCAAAGTGTAGTTTTTAGAAAAGCATCATAGGCTCTGAGTGTGTATTCCTGTGTGTAAACAGGGCCCAGTCAGCTATCTGTAATTATTTTAAACATTTACTTGTTTTAAACCTGTACCCCATTTTAGAAGTATTGAAAGATGTAAATGTATGAGTTGCATTATCCTAGGAACTAACCATGAGATAGAAATGTGAAAATATTCCTGCAGGTTAAAATATTGTTGAAAAACAACTAATTGCTGAGGTATGTTTGGGAATAGCATTGTGTGACTGTGATATGAGAGCTGTGTGACTGCGATAGGAGAGTTGTGTGACTGATATGAGAGTTGTGTGACTGTGATATGAGAGTTGTGTGACTGTGATATGAGAGTTGTGTGACTGATATGAGAGTTGTGTGACTGTGATATGAGAGTTGTGTGACTGTGATATGAGAGTTGTGTGACTGTGATATGAGAGTTGTGTGACTGTGATATGAGAGTTGTGTGACTGTGATATGAGAGTTGTGTGACTGTGATATGAGAGTTGTGTGACTGATATGAGAGTTGTGTGACTGTGATATGAGAGTTGTGTGACTGTGATATGAGAGTTGTGTGACTGTGATATGAGAGTTGTGTGACTGTGATATGAGAGTTGTGTGAATGTGGAAATGAGTCTTAATCTGACATTTGGATAGTAACATATAGAAATATGCTTAAATCAGATGATTGAAATTTGGATAATAAGCGGGATGATATTTTAGAAAGCAGCGGAAGGTCTATAGTTCCTGGGAGGCTTGATTTTGCCGTGGTCTCTGGGAGGTTAGAGAACCGTTGAGGATCCCATGGTCATTGTCCGGGAAACAAAAGTTTATTTTTTGTTCTGCTGGGAGTATGTTTGGAGAGCTGCTTCGTAGCTATGGAGAGTCCTTGAAAAAGCAAATGGAATGGTTGTCGTGAGTACCTGAGAATTTCTTACGTTTTATATGGATTCTATGAATATATGAAAATATGGAGAATTGTATGTGTCTCTCAATGTATTACTAGAGATTTGATAAAGTAATACTGGGAATATAATGAGATACAATTTAAACAACCCATATGTAGACGAACGTAGGTTTTGAGTTGGTATCTTTAATGGATCATTTGATTAAGATGAGGTTTAAGCATTATTAAACAGTCTACAAAGGCTGGGCAATTGTCTCAAACTGATGGGAGTGTGTCCACTTTAAAGATGAAACTATAAAACGCTTATTGGATTTTCTCCGTCCGGGTACTACATTTGAAATAAAACTGCACTTAAGTCCTGAAAATTCAGGGGGGGGGGGGGGGCGGGGGGTTCTTCCCAGTATGAGAGGAGTTGCTATATTTATTGAATAAACCTTTTTCCATAAAGTTAGAGTGAAACCCACCTTCTAACAAGTTCTTTGAACCTTTTGGGGCTGTTTTTCATTGACCAAGAACCCTACGGTTCTTAGGGGATCTGAGAACAACTCCAGTTGAACCCTTCATTTTTAGAGTTGTAGTCGGCTCTATTTACTCTCAGATTCAAACATGCTGATTAGCATCAACGATCAAGTCAGCTGCTGCTGCTCCAATACAGTATGAGGTGAGACGGTGAACTGATGTTGAACTGGGCAGTCAGTCATTCATTCTGTACTATGAGTCTGTCAAATCAAATTGTATTAGTCACATGCGCCGAATACAACAGGTTTAGTGAAATGCTTACATTGAATCCTTAGAGTGAAATGCTGACTTACAAGCCCCTAACCAATAATGCAGTTTTAAAAAGTACAAATAAGAATAAGAAATAAAAGGAACAAGTAATTAAAGAGCAGAAGTCAAATATCAATAGCTAGACTATATACAGGGGGTACCGGTACAGAGTCAATGTAGAGACTATATACAGGGGGTACCGGTACAGAGTCAATGTGGAGACTATATACAGGGGGTACCGGTACAGAGTCAATGTGGAGACTATATACAGGGGGTACCGGTACAGAGTCAATGTGGAGACTATATACAGGGGGTACCGGTACAGAGTCAATGTGGAGACTATATACAGGGGGTACCGGTACAGAGTCAATGTGGAGACTATATACAGGGGGTACCGGTACAGAGTCAATGTGGAGACTATATACAGGGGGTACCGGTACAGAGTCAATGTGGAGACTATATACAGGGGGTACCGGTACAGAGTCAATGTGGAGACTATATACAGGGGGTACCGGTACAGAGTCAATGTGGAGACTATATACAGGGGGTACCGTTACAGAGTCAATGTGGATGACTATATACAGGGGGTACCGGTACAGAGTCAATGTGGAGACTATATACAGGGGGTACCGGTACAGAGTCAATGTGGAGACTATATACAGGGGGTACTGGTACAGAGTCAATGTGCGGGGGCCCAGGTTAGTCGAGGCAATTGAGGTAATAAGTACATGTAGGTAGAGTTATTAAAGTGACTATGCATAGATGAAAACAGAGTGTGTGTGGGGGGGGGGCCCTTCCTCTGACACCGCCTGGTATAGAGGTCCTGGATGGCAGGAAGCTTGGCCCCAGTGATGTACTGGGCTGTACGCACTACCCTCTGTAGTGCCTTGTGGTTGGAGGCCAAGCTGTTGCTATACCAGAAAGTGATTCAACCAGTCAGGATGCTCTCGATGGTGCAGCTGTAGAACCTTTTGAGGATCTGAGGACCCATGCTAAATCTTTTCAGTCTCCTGAGGGGGAATAGGTTTTGTCGTGCCGTCTTCCCGATTGTCTTGGTGTGCTTGGACCGTGATAGTTTGTTAGTGATGTGGACACCAGGGAACTTGAAGCTCTCAACCTGCTCCACTACAGCCCTGTCAATAAGAATGGGGGCATGCTCTGTCTTCTTTTCCTGTAGTCCACAATCATCTCCTTCGTCTTGATCACATTGAGGGAGAGGTTGTTTTCCTGGCACCACATGGCCAGACCTCCTCCCTATAGGCTGTCTCGTAGTTGTTGGTGATCAGGCCTACCACTGTTGTGGCATTGGCAAACTTAATGATGGTGTTGGAGTCGTGCCTGGCCGTGCAGTCATGAGTGAACAAGGAGTACAGGAGGGGGCTGAGCACGCACCCCTGAGGGGCCCCTGTGTTGAGGATCAGCGTGGTGAACGTGTTGTTACCTACCCTTAAAAATCATGAGCTGGCGCACACCCAGAAAAATAGTTTGTGTTGAGGTGCTGACTAACGGCGAATAAACTATCAAAATAAAGAAAGTCACACACTCCATGTATAAACTCCCAGCAATTTAATGGGTTTTTACCAACGTTTCAGCATCACTGTGCCTTCCTCAGGGTGATGTCATGAATACTTGAACCAGGTTATGTAGACAAACAGTGCAATTAGTGCAACCAATGACAATAGTGAGGGGTGTGTCATAATGATTAAGTTAATTAAAATTAATTTGTGAAACTGTTAAAAAATACTATATGGCATATTAAATATATTACTCTATTGTTATCATATAGAAACATCATGGAATATTGTACATCATATTAGCATCAACATACATTATTGTTTCATTCAATTTCACATAATAAGGATATTTCATATTTAAAAGTTCAGAAGTCAGAACCCATCACCTGCTATGTAACAGAGACAGAAGAAGGCACAATGGTCAATGCTATCCGGGATCCTTGGGACATCCCTACCCTAAACCCTAACCTTAACCTCTAACCTTAACCCTTTTAAATGTCAACTTCAACGGGCTAGGGACGTCCCAAGGATGTGTAATTTCTCACCCCTTTTGGCTGTAGGAAAGTTAATTTCTCCTCAGGCACACACATTTGTTCTTTGATATTATGAAGGCAATTTGTGTCAAATGTACTTTTCCCCACTCATTCACCCCATCTCTTTACATTGCTTATTTATATTCAGTGGCCTGACTGCATCCAGACTGTCAAAGGCCCATCCTGGTAGATCTGAACCTAATGCAGCTTGGAGTGATCAGATGACAGAAGTCACATTTAGGTGCCAGGTGTAACTGAGGCTGTAGATGCTCCATATCCATTACTTTGAGTGTTTTATATAATATGACTAAATGTGTTTCTTTCTGTGTTGCAGGGGCAGAGCTGTGGGAGACCACCTCAAGCCCTTGGTAGAGCCGGGGGTGGTGTTTACCACTCCACCAGCAGAGCTGTGGGAGACCACCTCAAGCCCCTGGTAGAGCCGGGGGTGGTGTTTACCACTCCACCAGCAGAGCTGTGGGAGACCACCTCAAGCCCCTGGTAGAGCCGGGGCTTTGCTCTATAAAACGTTCTGTCACCGTGGCAATGTAACTGTGCTTAGCTTGTGAATGCATAGTCATCATGGCCACACAGGTGTGCACTTGGCTTGATCTAACTGGGGAAAAGACTAGTGCAAGGCTCAGTTGTGTGCCGGCCAAAAAGCTATCATCTTGGATTAAACCCAAAAATGTAATGTTAAGTCACAGCAGGCTGGAAATGTGGGATTGATCTGTTTGTTTGTTTCAGTTTTCAGTAGTTGAATCCTTTGACGTATTGTTGATTTCAAAATGTTTCAGGTTCAACAAATGCACTGGGTTGGTTGAAAAGTCATACTAAACTTACATACCAGCACTATTTTGACATAGAAGATATACTGAATTTATACTGTTTTTCATACTAAGATATGTGTTGCTTTTGCACATTGGTTTAGCAAGAGTCTGTTGATTGGTTGGTCATTGGGTTAATTTGTTTTGCAATATGTTCAAATCAAATCAAGCTTTATTTATACAGCACATTTCAGACATGGATGCAACACAATGGCTTCACAGGAAAAAACAATGAAAATAAACAAATATTTACCACAACAAACATAAGAGGATAAAAAACTGAAAGACTAATGAACATTCAAAGGAAATGCCATTGATTAAAATACTAAGAATTGGATGTGACATCCAACCCAAAATATAAACTTGTTTTACTACATTGTTTGTTGTTACCAGCAAGAAAACCATAAAAGTCCCTTAAACAGAAGAGGGAACTAACAAAGAGTCACTGACAACAACCACAACTAAACAGGTGGGGTTTTAGGAGGGGTTCTGAAAGACACTATGGGGGTGTCCACTGAAATTTGACTAGTAACAACAACTGGGACCTAAAAGACACCCACCATGAGACCCACTAAATCTGTCCAAGAAGAGACAAAGAAAAGAAAAACCCACACCAAACTTAAAGACAGGAAGCAAACCAATAGGGAGGAGCAACTAAAGGTGTTGACTCTCCACATCTATCAAGCCAACTGGCGCACTGGGCCAGACACTCTTAAATAGAACCTGGACCAGCTCAGGTGAAACACCTTCCCACTAACGAGATGGACAAGCCAGCACAGGTGTAACACATACTGACTAATACTGACTAACGAGGTGACACCAATCAGTTTAGCTAGACGTGCTAACGAGCTAGACGTGCTAACTTCCAACCTCAAAACATAAATGGAAAAACCAAAGCCTGTAACACCTTCCCCCCTAAGACAACAAACATATCCTATATTTGTGTTGGACGAGTTTTCTCACCCTCAACAGAAAACCACTTTCATTTCACATAATCAACTAGAATGCTTCTACAATATAAACATAGTGTCTACTGGCTGTCAACAATTAAAAACAAGAAAAAACACGTATTTCTAAATAATAATATACAATAGTATTATTTTTTAAATCCTTTTTCTTTCTATAGAATCCTAAAACTCGTCTTCCTAAAACTCACTAGCTTCTAGAACTCTCGTCTTCCTAAAACTCACTAGCTTCTAGAACTCTCGTCTTCCTAAAACTCACTAGCTTCTAGAACTCTCGTCTTCCTAAAACTCACTAGCTTCTAGAACTCTCGTCCTCTTGGAACGAGCCCAAACAAAACTCATCTCCAATACGGAAAAACGTGCAGTAAAAATAAATTGTGATCCATGGCAACGCACTGGCTAAACGCAAAACACAAAACTTGTTGACTGCCCACCCTTGAGACAATCAGAAACCAACTCCTGCAATATTCTTAGTAACTTTCCACCTTACTTCTCTCTCTCTCTTTTCAGGGTTCACTCAATAGGCATGTTGTTGGATCGGGCCCAGTCCCCAATGTCATGCTCTGGTACATTTGGGTTGGCACATCTGAGAATGAATCCTGATATTCTAAAAGCAGGGCAACATTGTCAATATAATTGTACCCAAAAATGGTCAGCTGGTTGCATAAATAATTATGATTACTAAATGTTACATAAATTGTAAATATGAAAATCAAAACCAAATGTACACCCCTTTGTTAATATGTATTGGCAATAATTAACTTAATGGTGAGGCATGGAATAATAAAACATGTATCTTTTGTCAGGCTGAATGTTTGAAATATGAGGTGATTTGAGTCATGCTTCTTCAGTAGTGGAATAAAGACAATTATCATTTGAATGTTGTCAAGAAATACTGGAGTGATGTCAGATTGTTAATAAAATTGATTATAAACCAATTTATTATACTGCTTGCATGTGTGTATATACACAAACATCTGCAACAATGATCATATTACATGTATTTTTTAAACAAGCAGCTTTTTCAACTTGTAGAAAACAGCTAGCTACATTTTGAAGTGCTGCATTTTGATTAAAGTGGGTCACCAACGCAGTAAGTGTAACACAGCTGTTTTTTAGTTCGTCACTTTTTGTTAAATAGTACTCTTTCAATTCAGAGCCTGGATTTTAAGGATAAGGTAGAACATCATTAAAATACTCCTTCTACGATGTTAAAACATTCTACATTGTGACATCATTAAAATACTCCTACTACAATGTTAAAACATTCTACATTGTGACATCATTAAAATACTCCTACTACAATGTTAAAACATTCTACATTGTGACATTATTTCATTGATATCATGAAACAACTTCTTCATGTATGTATTTTCTGATGTTTGATCAGAGATCTTTTATCAGAGTATCTCTTGTCACATTGATCACAGCTATAAGGCTTCTCTCCTGTGTGTGTTCTCTGGTGTGAAGTCAGCTGGCTAGATGTAGGAAAACTCTTCTCACAATGATTACAACTATAAGGTTTCTCTCCTGTGTGTGCTCTCTGGTGTACAGTCAGAGAGCAAGATGCAGTAAAACTCTTCTCACATTGATCACAGCTATAAAGTTTCTCTCCTGTGTGTGTTCTCTGGTGTGAAGTCAGCTGGCTAGATGTAGGAAAATTCTTCTCACAATGATTACAACTATAAGGTTTCTCTCCTGTGTGTGTTCTCTGGTGTACAGTCAGATGGCTTGATGTAGTAAAACACTTCTCACATTGATCACAGCTATAAGGTTTCTCTCCTGTGTGTGTTCTCTGGTGTGAAGTCAGCTGGCTAGATGTAGGAAAACTCTTCTCACAATGATTACAACTATAAGGTTTCTCTCCTGTGTGTGTTCTCTGGTGTACAGTCAGATGGCTTGATGTAGTAAAACTCTTCTCACATTGATCACAGCTATAAGGTTTCTCTCCTGTGTGTGTTCTCTGGTGTACAGTCAGATGGCTTGATGTAGGAAAACTCTTCTCACAATGATTACAACTATAAGATTTCTCTCCTGTGTGTGTTCTCTGGTGTATTTTAAGTTCTGATGAAGATGTGCAACCTTTCCCACAGTCAGAGCAGCAATGAGATTTATTCCCTGTGGTTCTCTGCTGGTGTTTCGACGTGGAGAGACTCTTCTCTGCCTCGTCAGCATCATGAGGTTGTTGAGGCCCCCCAGAGGATCCACGATAGTCACGTCTCTCTCCTGTGTGAACAACAAGTCAGACAGATGGTTTAAGGCCCACAACAGCAGAAATCCACTGTAAAAGGTGATGTGTAGCCATGATGTTGTACAAACAATGACGTCTGTAATGAAGGTCTTCCTACCCATATTTTGTTTGTTCGTTTTCTTATTAGTGTTATGGAGCATGTATTTGGACTTTCATTAAAAGACTCCATTTTACACTCCGTTTGACTCTCCTGCGCCTGACTTCCCTGCCACCTATACACACGACTCTGACAGAATCTCTGACCATAATATGAAGTCAGCAGGAGAGGACACTACGCTCATGGAGGTGGAGGAACGCGTCCGGGAACAAATGGAGGAGATTGAATGTTTGAGCGCAGTCATGGATCGCATTGTCCAGAATATGGACCGCTGGGAGAGACAGGGAGTTTCTCCAGCGCCTCCACTCCCACAACCAGGGTATTCCTTGAACACTTCTTCCCCTCCTGAACCAAAACAAAATCCATTTACCCCTACCCATTGGATACAACGGAGATACTGCCGGCTGCCAGGGTTTCCTCCTTAAACTTAAGTTGTATCTGGCCACGGTCTCCCCAGTACCATCGGACCGTGAGAAGAGTTGCGCCCTCGTCTCATGCCTCACCGGGAAAGCCCGGGAGTGGGCCAGCGCTGTGTGTAGAGAGGAGGATGCTGCGTTGGACCATTTTGAGGAGTTCATCCGCCATTTCCGGATGGTATTCGACCACCCATCCGAAGGCAAAGCGGCGGGTGAGCGCCTCTATTATCTGAGGCAGGAGACGAGGAGTGCACAGGAGTTCGCTTTGGAGTTTAGAACCTTGGCTGCCGGCGCTGGATGGAGTGACAGGGCCCTGATCGACCATTACCGCTGTAGTCTACGCGAGGACGTCCGTCGGGAGCTGGCCTGTAGAGACACCACCCTCAACTTCGACCAGCTGGTGGACATGTCCATCAGGCTGGACAACATGCTGGCTACTCGTGGACGTCTAGATCGGGGTCTGGTTGTTCCATCCTCCCGCACCCTCTCTCCCGAACCTATGGAATTGGGAGGGATGGTGCGCAGGGAGACTGGAGGGGGTTCCCGCTCGAGCACCATCTATGGTCGCAGAGATCACACTGCTGATTGGTGCCGGGTTGGTTCCTCTGGGAATAGAGAAGGCAGGCAGGGCACTCTGGCATCACCCCAGGTGAGTAGGCACCATTCTCATCCAGAGCCCTCTGTCGCACTAATGTTTGTCTCTGTCACTTTTCTGGATTTTTCCTTGCATTCCCAGTATAAGGCGCTAGTAGATTCAGGCGCAGCTGGGAATTTCATTAATAAAGATTTAGCTCATAGTTTAGGGATCCCTATTGTTTCTGTGGATATGCCTTTCCCTATTCCTGCCTTAGATAGTCGACCATTAGGTTCAGGGTTTATCAGGGAGGTCACCGCACCTTTGTGTATGATAACGCAGGAGGGTCACAAGGAGAAGATTAGTCTTTTCCTTATTGATTCCCCTGCGTATTCGGTGGTACTAGGCCTACCCTGGTTAACTTATCATAACCCCACTGTTTCTTGACCACAGAGGGCTCTCACGGGGTGGTCGCGAGAGTGTTCAGGTAGGTGTTTAGGGGTTTCCGTTGGTGCTACTACGGTGGAAAGTCCAGACCAGGTCTCCACCGTGCGCATTCCCCCAGAATATGCCGATTTGGCTCTCGCCTTCTGTAAAAAGAAGGCGACTCAATTACCACCCCATCGACGGGGGGATTGTGCGATAGATCTCCTGGTAGACGCTGCATATCCCAGGAGTCACGTGTATCCCCTGTCGCAAGCGGAGACGGTGGCTATGGATACATATATCTCTGAATCCCTGCGTCAGGGGTTCATTCAGCCATCCATTTCACCCGCCTCTTCGAGTTTCTTTTTTGTGAAGAAGAAGGATGGCGGTTTACGCCCGTGCATTGATTATCGAGATCTCAATAAAATCACGGTGAAATATAGTTACCCGCTACCTTTGATCAATACAGTTATGGAGTCAATGCGCGGGGCACGCTTCTTCACAAAATTGGATCTCAGGAGTGCGTACAATCTGGTGCGTATTCGGAGGGGTGATGAGTGGAAGACGGCATTTAGCACCACCTCAGGTCATTATGAGTACCTTGTCATGCCATATGGATTGATGAATGCTCCATCAGTCTTCCAATCATTTGTAGATGAGATCTTCCGGGACCTGCACGGGCAGGGTGTAGTGGTGTATATCGATGATATTTTGATATACTCCGCTACACGCGCCGAGCATGTGTCCCTGGTGCGCAGGGTGCTTGGTCGCCTGTTGGAGCATAATCTATATGTCAAGGCTGAGAAATGCTTGTTCTTCCAACAATCCATCTCCTTCCTAGGGCATCAGATTTCCACTTCAGGAGTGGAAATGGAGAGCGACCGCATTACAGCCGTGCGTAATTGGCCGACTCCAACCACGGTAAAGGAGGTGCAGCGTTTTTTAGGGTTTGCCAATTACTACCGGAGATTTATCCGGGGTTTTGGTCAGGTTGCTGCTCCCATTACTTCACTACTAAAGGGGGGACCGGTGCGCTTGCAGTGGTCGGGCCGAGGCGAGTAGGGCTTTTGGAAAACTGAAGGCTCTGTTTACCTCGGCGCCTGTGTCGGCTCATCCGGATCCCTCTTTGCCATTCATAGTAGAAGTGGACGCATCCGAAGCTGGGATAGGAGCAGTGCTCTCTCAGCGTTCGGGTGTGCCACTGAAGCTTCGCCCCTGTGCTTTCTTTTCGAAGAAGCTCAGCCCGGTGGAGCGAAACTATGATGTGGGGGACCGAGAGCTGTTAGCTGTCGTAAAAGCCTTGAAGGTGTGGAGGCATTGGCTTGAGGGGGCTAATCACCCTTTTCTCATCTGGACTGACCACCGCAATCTGGAGTACATCCGGCAGGCGAAGAGACTGAATCCTCGCCAGGCAAGGTGGGCCATGTTTTTCACTCGTTTTGTGTTTACGCTTACTTACAGACCAGGCTCCCAGAACGTCAAGGCAGACGCATTGTCTCGGCTGTATGACACAGAGGAGCGCTCCATGGATCCCACTCCCATACTCCCAGCTTCGTGTTTGGTGGCGCCAGTAGTGTGGGAGCTGGACGCGGACATTGAGCGGGCGTCACGTGCAGAGCCCTCTCCTCCTGAGTGTCCAGCTGGTCGTCTGTACGTTCCGTCTGCTGTCCGCGACCGATTGATCTATTGGGCTCACACGTCACCCTCCTCTGGTCATCCTGGGATAGGTCGGACGATGCGCTGTCTTGATGGGAGGTACTGGTGGCCCACTTTAGCCAAGGACGTGAGGATTTATGTTTCCTCCTGCTCGGTGTGCGCCCAGTGCAAGGCTCCTAGACACCTGCCCAGAGGTAAGCTTCAACCTTTACCCGTTCCTCAACGGCCGTGGTCGCACCTGTCGGTGGATTTTTTGACTGATCTTCCACCTTCACAGGGTTACACCACGATCCTGGTCGTTGTGGATCGGTTTTCGAAGTCCTGTCGTCTTCTCCCTTTGCCCGGTCTCCCTACGGCCTTACAAACTGCAGAGGCCCTGTTTACACACGTTTTCCGGCACTATGGGGTGCCTGAGGATATAGTGTCTGATCGGTGTCCCCAGTTCACATCAAGGGTCTGGAAGGCATTCATGGAACGTCTGGGGATCTCGGTTAGTCTTACCTCGGGTTTTCACCCCGAGAGTAATGGGCAGGTGGAGAGAGTTAACCAGGATGTGGGCAGGTTTTTGCGGTCCTATTGCCAGGACCGGCCGGGGGAGTGGGCGAAGTTCGTGCCCTGGGCAGAGATGGCCCAGAACTCGCTACGTCACTCCTCCACTAACCTCACTCCTTTTCAATGTGTATTAGGGTATCAGCCGGTTCTGGCTCCTTGGCATCAGAGCCAGACCGAAGCTCCTGCGGTGGACAATTGGTTTCGGCACGCTGAGGAAACCTGGGAGGCAGCCCACGTCCACCTTCAGCGTGCCATAAGGCGCCAGAAAATTGGCGCAGACCGTCGCCGCAGTGAGGCCCCGGTGTTCGCACCAGGGGACAGGGTCTGGCTCTCGACCCGAAACCTGCCCCTCCGCCTGCTCTGCCGGAAGCTGGGTCCGCGGTTTGTGGGGCCGTTTAAAGTCCTGAGGAGAGTGAACGAGGTATGTTATAGGTTACAACTGCCCACTAATTACCGTATTAACCCCTCGTTCCATGTGTCTCTCCTCCTCTCCTCCCGCTCCAGGAGGCTGAAGTGCGTGAAGTTCCTCCGCCTCCTCTAGACATCGAGGGGGTCCCGGCGTACTCTGTTCGATCCATTTTGGATTCGATACGTCGGGCGAGGGGCCTTCAGTATCTCGTGGACTGGGAGGGGTACGGGCCGGAGGAGAGATGCTGGGTTCCGGTGGAGGACGTTTTAGATCCTTCCATGTTAAAAGAATTCCACCGCCTCCATCCGGATCGCCCTGCACCTCGCCCTCCGGGTCGTCCCCGAGGCCGGTGTCGACGCGCGGAAGTCGTTGCCTCTCCTTGTTCGGGCGGTGTTCGGCGGTCGACGTCACCGGTCTTCTAGCCATCATCGATCCATTTTTCATTTTCCATTGGTTTTGTCTTGTCTTCCCACACACCTGTTTTCAATCCCATCCATTACCTCTTGTGTATTTAACCCTCTGTTTCCCCTCATGTCTTTGTCAGAGATTGTTTCTTGTTAGTATTGTTGTTTATGTGTATAGGTGCGCATCGGGTCTTCGTACCCATATTTTGTTTGTTCGTTTTCTTATTAGTGTTATGGAGCATGTATTTGGACTTTCATTAAAAGACTCCATTTTACACTCCGTTTGACTCTCCTGCGCCTGACTTCCCTGCCACCTATACACACGACGCTGACATGTATCCGCTCTCTCGTTGGACTTCAGCTGCTTATTTTCCCTCCATTTTCTTCAAATCTCAAAACGTTGAAGCCACGCCCATTTCCTGAATAATTGCTTTATGGGCCCTAAAGTACTGCGTATACTTCGTATTTCGGCAAATTTAGTACGACATCCGGGAACTTTTGGCATACTAACTACATCATACTATGACCAATAAGCAGAAAATATACTCAATTTACTTCACAAAATAGTGCGGTTAGTATGAGTATTCTAACACAGCTCGGGACTCTGGGCAGCCATTTTGTTTGTTTAAAAACTAGGTTGTCCCTTTAAAAAGCCACTCAACAATCAATCCACCAATCTGCAGTTAAACCAATAACAAAGCTGTAATTCCACCACTGTTTTGGTAACAAGATGATGGATGGGGCTGGAGAAATGTAACTACTCTCAAATTCATAGACAGACCTATGTATGAAAGGACTGACCATCCGTGATATCAACATTATAGTTTTAACCATGTTGAGGCTATACAGTGTTGATTTTCATTGTTTCTAAACATTGGAGTAAAAAAAGCTTATTCTGGGTACTGATTTACATTTACATTTTAAGTCATTTAGCAGACGCTCTTATCCAGAGCGACTTACAAATTGGAAAGTTCATACATATTCATCCTGGTCCCCCCGTGGGAATTGAACCCACAACCCTGGCGTTGCAAGCGCCATGCTCTACCAACTGAGCCACACGGGACCACACTGATGAGGTACAACAGTTGAACTTAGCTCATGAGGCATGTGTTGTGTTCTTCAAGAATCAATGGCTATAAATAAATAATTTAAAAATCAAAATATGGGATGTAGTAATTGCAGATTTCCCCTTTAACACCACACATCCTTCCAGTTCTCTGCTGCCAGTGACTGGAATGAATTTCAAAAATCGCTGAAGCTGGAGACTTATATTTCCCTCACCAACTTTAAACATCAGCTATCTGAGCAGCTAACCGATCGCTGCAGCTGTACATAGTCCTCTGTAAATAGCCCACCCAATCTACCTACCTCATCCCCAAACTGTTTTTATTTACTTTTCTGCTCTTTTGCACACCAGTATCTCTACTTGCACATCATCATCTGCTCATTTATCACTCCAGTGTTAATCTGCTAAATTGTAATTCTTCGCTACTATGGCCTATTTATTGCCTACCTCCTCATGCCTTTTGCACACACTATTTATAGACTTTCTTTTTTTCTACTGTCATTGACTTGCTTATTGTGTTATTGGCTTGTTTATTGTATGTTATTCCATGTGTAACTCTGTGTTGTTGTCTGTGTCACACTGCTTTGCTTTATCACGGCCAGGTCGCAGTTGTAAATGTGAACTTGTTCTCAACTGGCCTACCTGGTTAAACTATCATTATGACATCATGGCCACCTGGTTAAACTATCATTATGACATCATGGCCACCTGGTTAAACTATCATTATGACATCATGGTCACCTGGTTAAACTATCATTATGACATCATGGTCACCTGGTTAAACTACCATTATGACATCATGGTCACCTGGTTAAACTATCATTATGTCATCATGGTCACCTGGTTAAACTATCATTATGACATCATGGTCACCTGGTTAAACTATCATTATGACATCATGGTCACCTGGTTAAACTATCATTATGACATCATGGCCAACTGGTTAAACTATCATTATGACATCATGGTCACCTGGTTAAATAAAAGTTATATAAAAAAACATCAGTTCAACAACTGCATAGTTTGTGTCTCTGTTTTTAAGACAGTACTTACTAGTGTTAATCAGGGAACGGTCTCTCAAAACCATCTTATGGCTAAGTTCATCCTTAGAACCATTGGATGCCTTAAGATGCATTTGGGAAACCGGGCCCTGATATCCAGGTTCCTCTTCCTCCTCCTTTTTCGATGTGACAGTCATCTCCCTCTCCTCCTCTTTCACCCCAAAAGCTGCATCCTCCTCTTTCTCTTTCTCCTCTTCTTTTACTGTAAAATCCTCCTCCTCTTTCACTCTGAACGCGTCTTCCTCTTCTTTCACTGTAACGTCTTTCTCTTCTTTTTTCAAGGTAACAGCATCATCCTCTAATTCTTGTTTTACTGTGATATTCTCCTCTTCCTCCTCCTCTTTCACCAGAGCTTCTTTCTCCGCCCAGCAGTCCTCCTCTTCATTAACAAGAGAATAGCTTAGTGACCTCATGGTTGGAGATGTTAGCTAGCTAGGCTAATGTTAACTAATGTTAACCAGCCCGCTAGATGAATAAAAACAATACCGTTAATATGAAAATTATGAAATTAAAAGGGATAACTAACTAGACGACAGAAGTGGGTTTAAAATACAGTGGCTAATATACACTAAAGCGTCTAAAGAGCTTTATTGGTTCGTCTATTTTGTCTAGCAAGCTACCGAGGCGTCTGACTGTCTGTTGCTGCTGCTGAAAGAAGCGTTCCGTCCACTAGATTATACGTCACAGTAGCAGCATTGCCTTAAAGTCGCAGACCGCAATCTGCTGACTGGAGTGGGTAACGCAGTTGAGTAAAATGTAAATTAAATTTTCAGACAAAAGGTAGGTAGGAATCAGGGACGTAGCTAGTCCTAAAATATTAATTAGCCCCCCCCTAAATAATTCAATATCAGTCAATATATTTTTTCTGTGATTTCTTATTTTCGTCAACCGTTCCATCGCATCTTAAACTTCTTACCGGGCCGGCACTAGGACCGGGGGAGGCTGCTGCTGCGCTAGTGACTGTTAGACTTTCTTCAACAAAGATATACTAGAAGAGAGGGGAACCCCTACACAGAACTGAACTGAATCAAAGATGGCGGACAGAAATACTAGGAGAGAGAGGGGAACCCCTACAAAGGACTGAACTGAATCAAAGATGGCGGACAGAAATACTAGGAGAGAGGGGAACCCCTACACAGAACTGAACTGAATCAAAGATGGCGGACAGAAATACTAGGATGGAAGCAACTGTAAGGGATTATAACGTCATAAAAAAATTATGCAAAAACATGTACAGTTGACAGGAATGTTAGTTCATGTAGAGACAAACGATTTTGCATTTTTTTAACATAAAATTAATTTACGAAAATCGCGATTTAGCCAGCTAGCTGACTAGCTTTATGGGTGTTGTGACATGAGTATGACATTGTAATTCTGGTTGTTTTAGGGACTCCTGAAACAACCATCAAACCAGGCTTTCGTTTTTGGGAAACAGTGGATGTAAAGAATCTAGCTAGCTGAAGAATTTACTGCAAATTGAATGTACAATTTTGTAAGCTTGTCTTGCTGATATTTACCATGCAGATAGATGAAATAACGCTATGTTCTTGCTTATTGTGCAGTGGATGATTAAAATCCCTGTATACCCATGGATGTGTAGCTAGCTATCTAGCCGATCTGTGTATGGACCCAAACGTTTGGTATACATATTAGTTAAGAACCTAGCTATGAACCTCAGCTATCATAGCCAGTTGTATCAACTTCAAAACAGCCTGAATGACATTAATGAAGCCAATGGATTGAGTAGAATATAATATCATGTTGTGCCAAGGATGCAAGTCGTATATACATGTAGTTATTACCATGCATGAGATCCCCACATTGTAGCCTGTACATTTAATATATTCACTGATCATGTACTCTACCTTGGCAAATAAAGGTGCAGTTTAGGTATGAATGTCTTTGAGATTATTTTTCAGTCATATCCAATACCAGGAGTATCAAATTCCAGTCTTTGAATGACGCTATGTCTGCATGTATGTATTACAATTATACACTTCAACAGTGTTTACCAATCTTGGTCCTGGGACATCAATGGTTACACATTGTAAATAATAGACTAGAAACAGGATTTAACTAGTTAATTCATATATACAGAAATATAATGTTAAAAAACAGAACACTACACTTCCTATGCATCATGTAAATACTCCAACACCGGTTCATCTCAATATCTAATGCCCTTCATCTGCATTGATCTGATAAACACAGGATAGGTGGAGTATTTCATCACATTACACTTCATTTCAACCAGTAGAGAATGTGAAATGCTTTATTGAAAAGCTCATTATCCAAGTGTTATAAATACAAGTTCAATCTGTACTTCAATGCACATCTGTTGTGAATTATATAAACAGAGGAAGAAAGAGGAGGTGGAGAGAGAGGTGTAAAAGACAGAAAGGGAAAGAGGTAAGCACATAGGAGCAGGGAAGGCAGCACATGATTAATGAATCACAGTGCTACCTAAATATTCTCTCAGTTCATCACAATTACATAATAGTGTCTCTAGTCGGCACAAAGGTCATCTTAAAAGCAGGTGAGGTGGCGATGATGGGACTAGGGGTTGGCATCCTCTCACATCAAAACATCTCTGCAGAAGAGAGACAGATGGAGAGAGAGAGCATGTTTAAGCCTTGTGTTTTTTATTCTAACATTGTTAGTCATCAATCAGGAGGTGAAATGCAAAACTGACCTGGGATCATTAACTCTGGGACTACTGCATCTGTCTGTATTTCAATGTAAAGCATCTCTTTAATAATACCTCCTGTATAATATAAACTAACCTGGGATCATTAACTCTGGGACTACTGCATCTCTGTCTGTATTTCAATGTAAAGCATCTCTTTAATAATACTTCCTGTATAATATAAACTGACCTGGGATCATTAACTCTGGGACTACTGCATCTCTGTCTGTGTTTCAATGTAAAGCATCTCTTTAATAATACTTCCTGTTGTCCTGACCAAGTGACCTCTCACCTCTGATCATGGTGTGCCCTCTATGTAGCCAGTCCAGATGCAGGAGGGGTTCACCGACACAGCTGATATAACCTAGAAGATTTAGGGAGAAGGGGAGAGAGGGATGAAGTGAAGGAGAGAGACTGTTATTGAGAAAATAAGGTAGTTAAAGTGACAGTGTTCAACAGGAATCTGTGTGTGGCTTCACCTGGTGTCCACACCACACTAAGTGGCTGCAGAGTACTTTATGCTGAAAAACATGAACGGACACACAAGGACAAACAATATAGTGTAGTTATAGAAATAATGAAGTGTCTTACTATTCTCCATGGTTGGCCCTCTTGCCTATTCTTTGAAGGTGGAAGGAGCCACAGTTATACACCTGAGCCTGCTTACTGCACAACACAATCCATCAATCAGATTGATACATGTGTGTAGGTGTGGGTTATAGGGTGTCTAAATGTTCAACATTTTTTTAATATGGGTGATTTAAAATAGCCTGTTTTGTTTTTGCACAGACATCACACCCTTACCTAAACAGCACCCTCACCTGAGAAGTAGAAATCAAAGGGAGAGTAACTGTGAATTGAATAACTGCAGTTGACATAGCTAAGTAAATGGAAGAATACTCTTATTGCAATATGGATGGCTCTTAAAAGAGCCTTTGGTTGTGCATAGTGTAGTCTATGGTGTTGCTAGGGAACAGCACCCTCTTAAAAGAGCCTTTGGTTGTGCATAGTGTAGTCTATGGTGTTGCCAGGGAACAGCACCCTCTTAAAAGAGCCTTTGGTTGTGCATAGTGTAGTCTATGGTGTTGCTAGGGAACAGCACCCTCTTAAAAGAGCCTTTGGTTGTGCATAGTGTAGTCTATGGTGTTGCCAGGGAACAGCACCCTCTTTGAAGAAGGAGGAGGTGAAGATCTCCTGCACACGGATTGCCTCTCTTGCTGCGTTGTTGGACCCCATCCTTGAAACATCCTGCAGAGCAGCAGACTCCTCCTCTGGGACACGGCGGCGAGCTGCAGATCCCCTCCTGGTCCTCGTGTCCATCCTCATGAAGTTACGCAGGACACAGGTAGCCTTCACACATCTGAATTCCTCCAGGAGGCAGTCCCAGACGACCCTGGTCACCCAACCTTGCAGTGCCCTACACGGTAACTGTAGGCAATCGTTTTGAAGGAATCTCCAGTTACAAGGTATCTGTAGGAATATGGAAGACAATGTAATTATTAGACTGTTACATCACCAGGTCATTGTGGATTACTAAAGTATAATATCCCTGATAACAAATCATAATAACATTGGATTGATAGATGCATGGGCACACATATGTACATGTGTAGCATGTGACAATAACAGGATCATATCAAGTATGGCATCACAAATGAATACATAAATACCTCTTGAAGCTTGATGATGAGTTGATCATTTGAATCAGCTGTGCAGTGCTGAGGCAAAAACAACAATGTGCCCCTTTGAGTCCCCAGGACTGAGAACCACTGCTCTTCATTGGGACCTCTTCATATGTAGACTGGCTTTCATAGCACTCTTTATCTGAGGACAGAAAACCTCACAAGAAACACACTTCATTATAGTCAAATTACACCACACTGAATATTATGTTACTATTATCTCCGTCCTCACTTCTAGGGACAGGAACTACACAAAAGTACCTGCCCTATCCAGAATAGCCTCCTCTCTCACTGACAGTTGGGGCTGCTATCCTTTCACCCTCCTCCATGGCTGTTAGCTAGCTACCTACAAATGCATTTGGAGTTAGTTTTTTACAGTGATAAATAGATAGCTAGCTAATATGAAGTTAGACAGCTGATGATATTTAATTCACTTAGCTATCTATCTATACAGACTGGTTACCTATTTAGATGTGATATGAAAGTATTGTGTGAAATTATTTTGATGTTAAAGTATTTAAAATTATTTTGATGTGATATGAAAGTATTGTGTGAAATAATTGTTATGTGATATGAAAGTATTATGTGAAATTATTTTGAGGAGTAACGGGGGCAGAGAATCAGCAGTAGAAACAATAACAAAGCGTACTCCCTGCCCGTTGAGAATCGATTCACATTTAGGTGGATAATTTGACTATTTTACCTGCCAGAGCCAGTCTACCTCTGAAAATAACATACAGTCCTTGGACCTTGAGGAGTAACGGGGGCAGCAATCAGCAGTAGAAACAATAACAAAGCGTACTCCCTGCCTGTTTCGGTAAAAAGCTGAGGGATGGGGCTGGAGAAATGCAACCATCCATGATACCAACATTATAGTTTTAACCATGTTTTGAGGATATACCGTGTTTGTTTATATTTACTGATAAACATTGGAGAAAATATAAGCTTATATTTTGGGTTCTGATGGGGTACGACAGTTGAACTAACCTCATGGGGCATTTATAAGTGATTTCTTCAAGAAACAATGGGTACATATCATTAATGTATAAGTCCCAAAATGGATGTAACAACTGCTGATTGCCCCTTTAAGACTACATATTGGGCTAATCTAATAGGAGATATTGAGGACTACAGTATTTCAGGCATTGTCATTGGATGCATTTGATCAATTGTTAACGTTTTGTTTATGGTCCACTCTTGATGTTCTACACGTTACAGTGTAGCTTCAGCCATTCCCACAGAACAGCATTAAAGTGTAGAACCCCTTTACTGCATATTGGTTCAACGACTGCAGAGACGGTACTTACTGGTGTTAAACAGATCTTCAACCTCCTCTTCTTCCTCCAATGTGACAGTAATCTCCCCCTCCTCCTCATCCTCTTCTTTAGCAGGAGGAGAGAAGCTTACTGACCTCATGTTCGGGGATGTTAGCTAGCTAGCTATCATTAGCGACTAGGCTAGTGCTAACTTAACCAGCCAGCTACTATAGCTGACTAATAGAAAATAACGTAATATTAAATTAAATAGATTAACAAGTAGATACGAAAGAAGTGTGTCTAAAACACAGCAGGTAATATACACCGAAAGCTTATAAATAGCTTGAATCTTTCGGCTATGTTGGCTAGCTAGCTACCGAGGTGGTTGACAAGCTGTTTCTGAAGAACCGTCCACTAGATTATACGTCACGCTGGCAGCGTCGCCTGAAAGACGCACATCGCCGTCTGCTGACTGGAGGGGAAACTCAGTTGAGAATCATACTTTATTTTCAAACAAATATTATTTGAAATGGATATAATTAAATAATACTATTATATTGAGACATACAAAGACAGGAATGTGTTGATTGATTAGTGCGAATAAAAAATGTTTACCACAGCATATTTAAGGCAGTTTCATTAAGTTATACTACATCTAAATTAGCAGCTAGCTACTGTAGGTCTATACTGCTCCTACACGGTGTAACAATATATCATATAGATGTATATAATGAACAGACAAGGTCTATACTGCTCTTACATGGTGTAACAATACATCATATAGATGTATATAATGAACAGACTAGGTCTATACTGCTCCAACATGGTGTAACAATACATCATGTAGATGTATATAATGAACAGACTAGGTCTATACTGCTCCTACATGGTGTAACAATACATCATGTAGATGTATATAATGAACAGACTAGGTCTATACTGCTCCTACATGGTGTAACAATACATCATGTAGATGTATATAATGAACAGACTAGGTCTATACTGCTCCAACATGGTGTAACAATACATCATGTAGATGTATATAATGAACAGACTAGGTCTATACTGCTCCTACATGGTGTAACAATACATCATGTAGATGTATATAATGAACAGACTAGGTCTATACTGCTCCTACATGGTGTAACAATACATCATGTAGATATATATAATGAACAGACTAGGTCTATACTGCTCCTACGTGGTGTAACAATACATCATGTAGATGTATATAATGAACAGACTAGGTCCATACTGCTCCTACTTGGTGTAACAATACATCATGTAGATGTATATAATGAACAGACTAGGTCTATACTGCTCCTACATGGTGTAACAATACATCATATAGATGTATATAATGAACAGACTAGGTCTATACTGCTCCTACATGGTGTAACAATACATCATGTAGATGTATATAATGAACAGACTAGGTCTATACTGCTCCTACATGGTGTAACAATACATCATATAGATGTATATAATGAACAGACTAGGTCTATACTGCTCCTACGTGGTGTAACAATACATCATGTAGATGTATATAATGAACAGACTAGGTCTATACTGCTCCTACGTGGTGTAACAATACATCATGTAGATGTATATAATGAACAGACTAGGTCTATACTGCTCCTACATGGTGTAACAATACATCATGTAGATGTATATAATGAACAGACTAGGTCTATACTGCTCCTACATGGTGTAACAATACATCATGTAGATGTATATAATGAACAGACTAGGTCTATACTGCTCCTACATGGTGTAACAATACATCATGTAGATGTATATAATGAACAGACTAGGTCTATACTGCTCCTACATTTTTATGTATTATTATGTGTTATTTATTTCTCCTTTATTTAACCAGGTCGGCCAGTTGAGAACAAGTTCTCATTTACAACTGCGACCTCGTCAAGATAAAGCAAAGCAGTTCGACAAAAACAACAACACAGAGTTACACATGAACAAACATTCAGTCAATAACACAATAGAAGATCGAGAATATATTTGTATGTTTATGAATATTGTGAAACACGATCATTCCACTATTAATGCAGATATTATGGACATTTTATTTAAAACATGTAATTAAACTATAATTGTAGCTCCTTTAATTTAGACCCAAAATGTATTTGCTATGTGTGCTATTGCCCGGCTATTAAAAGAAACAGGCGACTATTTGAGACTCAGCCTCAGGAATGTTTGGTCACATGGAGTCAAGTGGTCACTAGATGTCTACGGTGCCAAAGAGAATTATAGTTGGGGGTGTTGGGAGTGTTGAGTGTGTTGATATAACGGTAATAATGTCAAAATTCCACTTTTAACAACCATCAGAATTGGTTAAAAAAAGGTTATGCCTGAGTGGCACAGCGATCTGAGGTACTAGATCACAATGTTAGAGGCGTCACTATAGACCCGAGTGGCACAGCGATCTAAGGTACTGCATCGCAGTGTTAGAGGCGTCACTATAGACCCGAGTGGCACAGCGATCTAAGGTACTGCATCGCAGTGTTAGAGGCGTCACTATAGACCCGAGTGGTGCAGCGGTCTAAGGTACTGCATGGCAGTGCTAGAGGCGTCACTAGAGGCGTCACCCGGATTCGATCCCGGGCTGTACCACAACCTGCCGTGATCGGGAGTTCCATAGGGCGGCACACAATTGGCCAAGCGTCGCCCGGTGTTTCCTCTTACACATTGGTGCAGCTGGCTTCCGGGTTAAGCGGGCGTGTATTCTATCCTATTCTACTGTATCTTAGTCTATGTATTACTCATCTCATATGTATATACTGTATTCTATCCTATTCTACTGTATCTGTCTATGTATTACTCATCTCATATGTACATACTGTATTCTATCCTATTCTACTGTATCTTAGTCTATGTATTACTCATCTCATATGTACATACTGTATTCTATCCTATTCTACTGTATCTGTCTATGCTGCTCTGATATCGCTCATCCATATATTTATATATTCTTATTCCATTAGTTAGATTTGTGTGTATTAGGTATTTGTTGTGAAATTGTTAGATATTACTGCACTGTTGGAGCTATGAACACAAGCATTTAGTTAGATATTACTGCACTGTTGGAGCTGGGAACACAAGCATTTAGTTAGATATTACTGCACTGTTGGAGCTAGGAACACAAGCATTTAGTTAGATATTACTGCACTGTTGGAGCTAGGAACACAAGCATTTAGTTAGATATTACTGCACTGTTGGAGCTCGGAACACAAGCATTTAGTTAGATATTACTGTTGGAGCTATGAACACAAGCATTTAGTTAGATACTACTGCACTGTTGGAGCTGGGAACACAAGCATTTAGTTAGATACTACTGCACTGTTGGAGCTATGAACACAAGCATTTAGTTAGATACTCCTGCACTGTTGGAGCTAGGAACACAAGCATTTAGTTAGATATTACTGCACTGTTGGAGCTCGGAACACAAGCATTTAGTTAGATACTACTGCACTGTTGGAGCTAGGAACACAAGCATTTATTTAGATATTACTGCACTGTTGGAGCTAGGAACACAAGCATTTAGTTAGATATTACTGCACTGTTGGAGCTAGGAACACAAGCATTTAGTGTGATATTACTGCACTGTTGGAGCTAGAAACACAAGCATTTAGTTAGAAACACCCCATCACTTTACATTACTTACATATTTGCCTATGTATGTATGGACCCAAACGTTTGGTATACATATTAGTTCAGAACCTAGCTATGAACCTCAGCTATCATAGCCAGTTGTATCAACTTCAAAACAGCCTGAATGACATTAATGAAGCCTATGGATTGAGTAGAATATAATATCATGTTGTACCAAGGATGCAAGTCGTATATACATGTAGTTATTACCATGCATGAGATCCCCACATTGTAGCCTGTACATTTAATATATTCACTGATCATGTACTGTACCTTGGCAAATAAAGGTGCAGTTTAGGTATGAATGTCTTTGAGATGATTTTTCAGTCATATCCAATACCAGGAGTATCAAATTCCAGTCTTTGAATGACGCTGTGTCTGCATGTATGTATTATAATTATACACTTCAACAGTGTTTACCAATCTTGGTCCTGGGACATCAATGGTTACACATTGTAACTAATAGACTAGAAACAGGATTTAACTAGTTAATTCATATATACAGAAATATAATGTTAAAAACAGAACACTACACTTCCTATACATCATGTAAATACTCCAACACCGGTTCATCTCAACATCTAATGCCCTTCATCTGCATTGATCTGATAAACACAGGATAGGTGGAGTATTTCATCACATTACACTTCATTTCAACCAGTAGAGAATGTGAAACGCTTGATTGAAAAGCTCATTATCCAAGTGTTATAAATACAAGTTCAATCTGTCCTTCAATGCACATCTGTTGTGCATTATAAAAACAGAGGAAGAAAGAGGAGGTGGAGAGAGAGATGTAAAAGACAGAAAGGGAAAGAGGTAAGCACATAGGAGCAGGGAAGGCAGCACATGATTAATGAATCACAGTGCTACCTAAATATTCTCTCAGTTCATCACAATTACATAATAGTGTCTCTAGTCGGCCCAAAGGTTATCTTAAAAGAGGGTGAGGTGGCGATGATGGGACTGGGGGTTGGCATCCTCTCACATCAAAACATATCTGCAGATGAGAGACAGATGGAGAGAGAGAGCATGTTTAAGCCTTGTGTTTTTATTTTTTATTCTAACATTGTTAGTCATCAATCAGGAGGTGAAATGCAAAACTGACCTTGGATCATTAACTCTGGGACTACTACATCTATCTGTATTTCAATGTAAAGCATCTCTTTAATAATACTTCCTGTATAATATAAACTGACCTGGGATCATTAACTCTGGGACTACTGCATCTATCTGTATTTCAATGTAAAGCATCTCTTTAATAATACTTCCTGTATAATATAAACTGACCTGGGATCATTAACTCTGGGACTACTGCATCTATCTGTATTTCAATGTAAAGCATCTCTTTAATAATACGTCCTGTTGACCTGACCATGTGACCTCTCACCTCTGATCATGCTGTGCCCTCTATGTAGCCAGTTCAGATGCAGGAGGGGTTCACCGACACAGCTGATATAACCTAGAGGATTTAGGGAGAAGGGGAGAGAGGGATGAAGTGAAGGAGAGAGACTGTTATTGAGAAAGGTAGTTAAAGCCACAGTGTTCAACAGGAATCTGTGTGTGGCCTCACCTGGTGTCCACACCACACTAAGTGGCTGCAGAGTACTTTATGCTGAAAAACATGAACGGACACACAAGGACAAACAATATAGCGTAATTATAGAAATAATTAAGTGTCTTAATATTCTCCATGGTTGGCCCTCTTGCCTATTCTTTGAAGGTGGAAGGAGCCACAGTTATACACCTGAGCCTGCTTACTGCACAACACAATCCATCAATCAGATTGATACATGAGTGTGTAGGTGTGGGTTATAGGGTGTCTAATTGTTCTACATTTTTTCAATATGGGTGATTTAAAATAGTCTGTTTTGTTTTTTACACAGACATCACACCCTTACCTAAACAGCACCCTCACCTGAGAAGTAGAAATCAAAGGGAGAGAAAATGTGAATTGAATAACTGCAGTTGACATAGCTAAGTAAATGGAAGAATAATCTTATTGCAATGTGAATGGCTCTTAAAAGAGCCTTTGGTTGTGCATAGTGTAGTCTATGGTGTTGCCAGGGAACAGCACCCTCTTAAAAGAGCCTTTGGTTGTGCATAGTGTAGTCTATAGTGTTGCCAGGGAACAGCACCCTCTTAAAAGAGCTTTTGGTTGTGCATAGTGTAGTCTATAGTGTTGCCAGGGAACAGTACCCTCGTTGAAGAAATAGGAGGTGAAGATCTCCTGCACACGGATTGCCTCTCTTGCTGCGTTGTTGGACCCCATCCTTGAAACATCCTGCAGAGCAGCAGACTCCTCCTCTGGGACACGGCAGCCAGCTGCAGATCCCCTCCTGGTCCTCGTGTCCATCCGCATGAAGTTACCCAACCTTGCAGTGCCCTACACGGTAACTGTAGGCAATCGTTTTGAAGGAATCTCCAGTTACAAGGTATCTGTAGGAATATGGAAGACAATGTAATTATTAGACTGTTACATCACCAGGTCATTGTGGATTACTAAAGTATAATATCCCTGATAACAAATCATGATAACATTGGATTGATAGATGCATGGGCACACATATGTACATGTGTAGCATGTGACAATAACAGGATCATATCAAGGATAGCATCAGAAATGAATACATAAATACCACTTGAAGCTTGATGATTAGTTGATCATTTGAATCAGCTGTGCAGTGCTGAGGCAAAAACAACAATGTACCTCTTTGAGTCCCCAGGATTGAGAACCACTGCTCTTCATTGGGACCTCTTCATATGTAGACTGGCTTTCATAGCGCTCTTTATCTGAGGACAGAAAACCTCACAAGAAACACACTTCATTATAGTCAAATTACACCACACTGAATATTATGTTACTATTATCTCTGTCTGAAACACTCATCCAGCCATTCCCTCATCCTCACTTCTAGGGACAGGAACTACACAAAAGTACCTTCCCTATCCAGAATAGCCTCCTCTCTCACTGACAGTTGGGGCTGCTATCCTTTCACCCTCCATGGCTGTTAGCTAGCTACCTACAAATGCATTGGAGTTTGTTTTTTACAGTGATAAATACATCAAGATAGCTAGCTAATATGAAGTTAGACAGCTGATGATATTTAATTCACTTAGCTATCTATCTATACAGTATTTGAAGTTGGTTAGACAGCTAGCTAGCTCATTTAGCAGCTCGTTTGAGTTAGCCTGCACTGTAGCTAGTTAGCTAATAATACATCGTTGTTTTTACATTTTCCAAATCTATTTACTTACTTGAATAGGTTCTCCCAGCCATGTGGACAACTGGAAACAGGGCAGCAAAGTTTGTCCCCAGAGCGTTTTAGAGGATATTACTATTGAACTATGAACCCATTTAATAACCAGACCTTCATACAAACTTGCTCTGCTGAATTCTTGACGGAGTCACAACGGGCGGCCTAAGCGGCACACAGCAATTTACCGCCATTTATCTAGTGTACATTCACCCTCAGTCACCTTGTCCTAGAGAGATTTACATGGTTATCAAAACGTCACACCAGGGTGAGCCTAAACAAAACACAGCCCTATGGTGAAAATGAATGGTGTAAAAACGATGTGAACCATTTCCCTGTTTGACCTGTAGTTGTTATGGATAGTATGACTCTACAGCGCCCCACAGTGGACGGGTTACAATATGTTACATTGATAAAGCATTTACATTACATTTAAGTCATTTAGCAGACGCTCTTATCCAGAGCGACTTACAAAATTGGAAAGTTCATACATATTCATCCTGGTCCCCCCGTGGGGAATGAACCCACAACCCTGGCGTTGCAAGCGCCATGCTCTACCAACTGAGCCACACGGGACCACTTTATTTAACCTCCATGACGGGTCACAATATGTTCCATTGATAAAGCAGACTATTTAACCTCCATGACGGGTCACAATATGTTCCATTGATAAAGCAGACTTTATTTAACCTCCATGACGGGTCACAATATGTTCCATTGATAAAGCAGACTTTATTTAACCTCCATGACATCTTGTTTTTACATGACGTTGTAGATTGCAGCGGTATATAGTATGTATTTAGGATGTTTTCAGCGTGTTTTTAACCCTTTCAGACAATGGATTAATCGCAGTTTGAAAAAACAGTACACTAACATTACACTAAGTAAACTCAATTTTGACAGTCCAAAAGAAAACACACATTCTCAGTCAAAAACACAAGTCTTTTTTAGGTACCTTAACCCGGGTAAATCTCTTTCCACACTGGGAGCAGTGGTGCATCTTTTTTTCCTGTGTGTGTCCTCTCATGCTGGTTCAGGTTTCCAAACTGTACAAAATTATTTCCACAATGGGAACATTGGTAAGGCTTTTCTCCTGTGTGTATTCTCTCATGCTTCTTCAGGCTCCCTAACCACCTAAAACTCTTTCCTCACAAGGAGCAGTGGTAAGGCTTCTCTTCTTTGTGTATTCTCTTATGTGTTTTCAGGCTCCCTAACTGAGTAAAACTCTTTCCACACAAGGAGCAGTGATGTCGTCCTGCTGGTTTGGACGTCTCTGGGTCTGGTTCCCCTGAAGGACTCTTCCTGCTGTCAGAAGGAGAGTCTGGTCTCTCTCCTGTCAAAGACAAACATATTATTTAATTAAACAGACTTGAATGAAACCTCCACATGATCAAACTTCCTATGACGTTTAATCTAGACTAGATCCCTCAATAACCTGAAGTCAGTTTTCACAAGTATTATAAAACCGACTTCAAAATGCAGGTCTCTGTGTGCTTCTTAGGATGTCCAGGCAGGTAATTCACTTCTAACTTAAGTCTTGCAAGTGTTGACATGGTTTGGCACATCTGCCAGGTGATCGAAAAATCAGTACCAGCGTATTATTATTACTTTGTTGTACTTTTACCCCTTTTTCGTGAAATCCAATTGTAACTCCCCTCCGGACTCGGGGGAGAGGCGAAGATCGAGAGCCATGCATCCCCCGAAACACGACCCTGCCAAGCCACACTGCACTTCTTGACACACTGCTCGCTTAAAACTTCTTATGGCTGAGATCCCGGTAACGGGATCGATATGACAACAGCCAGTGAAAGTGCATGGCGCCAAATTCAAAGAACAGAAATCTCATAATTAAAATTCCTCATACATACATGTATCTTAAACCATTTTAAAGGTAACCTTGTTGTTAATCCCACCAAAGTGTCCGATTTCAAATAGGCTTTACAGCGAAAGCACCAAAAACGATTATGTTAGGTCACCGCCAAATCACAGACAAACACAGTCATTTTTACGGCCAAAGACAAGAGTCACAAAAAGCACAAATAGAGATAAAATTAATCACTAACCTTTGATGATCTTCATCAGATGACACTCATAGGACTTCATGTTACACAATACATGCATGTTTTGCTTGATAAAGTTCATATTTATATAAAAAAATCTGAGTTTAAATTGGCGTGTTACATTCACTAGTTCCAAAAACATCCAGTGATTTTGCATAGCCACATCGATTCAACAGAAATACTCATCATAAATGTAGATGAAAATACAAGTTATACACATGGAATTATAGATATACCTCTCCTTAATGCAACCGCTGTGTCAGATTTAAAAAAAACTTTACGTAAAAAGCAAACCATCCAATGATCTGAGACGGCGCTCAGAACAATAGTCAAATTAGCCGCCATGTTGCAGTCAACAGAAACCAGAAAATACATGATAAATATTCCCTTACCTTTGATGATCTTCATCAGAATGCACTCCCAGGAATCCCAGGTCCACAATAAATGCTTGATTTGTTCGATAATGTCCGTTATTTATGTCCAATTAGCTACTTTTGTTAGCGCGTTTGGTAAACAAATCCAAAGTCACGAAGAGCGTTCCCTAAAAGCTGACGAAATGTCCAAAAATGCATTAACAGTCAGTAGAAACATGTCAAACGATGTATTGAATCAATCTTTAGAATGTTTTTAACATAAATCTTGAATAACGTTCCAACCGGAGAATTACATTGACTTCAGATGAGCGATGGAACAGAGCTCTCTCTCATGTGAACGCGCATGGTTAGAGGATGGTCAGGTCATGGCAGACCTGACTAATTCCCCTCTCATTCGGCCCCCCTTCACAGTAGAGGCATCAGACAACGTTCTACAGACTGTTGACATCTAGTGGAAGCCAAAAACTCATCCACATCTCGCTGTGATTTCAATAGGATCTTGGTTGAAAATCGACCCGCCTCATAATTCCCACTTCCTGTTTGGATTTTTTTCTCAGGTTTTTCCCTGCCATGTGAGTTCTGTCATACTCACAGACATCATTCAAACAGTTTTAGAAACTTCTGAGTGTTTTCTATCCAATATGAATAATACTATGCATATATTAGCAACTGGGACTGAGGAGCAGGCAGTTTACTATGGGCACCTCTGTGCACCTTTCATCCAAGCTAGTCAAAACTGCCCCTGCAGCCATAAGAAGTTAACTACCCTGGAAGCCAGTGTCGGAGGAAACACCGTTCAGCTGGCGACCGAAGTCAGCGTGCATGCGCCTGGCTGCCACAAGGAATCGCTAGAGCGCGATGCGACAAGGACGTCCCGGCCGGCCAAACCTTCCCCTAACCTGGACAATGCTGGGACAATTGTGCGCCGCCTCTATGAGACTCCCGATCACAGCTGGTTGTGATACAGCCTGGATTAGAACCAGGGACTGGTTGACAAGCATGACAAGCATACCCATAACATGATGCAGCCACCACCATGCTTGAAAATATGAAGAGTGGTAGTCAGTGATGTGTTGGATTTTCCCCAAACATAAAACACTTTGTATTCAGGATATAAAGTTAATTTCTTTGCCAATTATTTTTGCAGTATTACTTTAGTGCCTTATTGCAAACAGGATATATGTTTTGTAATAAAAAAAAATCTGTACAGGCTTCCTTCTTTTCACTCTGTCATTTAGGTTAGTATTGTGGAGTAATTACAATGTTGTTGATCCATCCTCAGTTTTGTCCTATCACAACCTTTAAACACTAACTATTTTAAAGTCACCATAGGCCTCATGGTGAAATCCCTGAGCGGTTTCCTTCCTCTCCAGCAACTGAGTTAGGAAGGACGCCTGCATCTTTGTAGTGACTGGTTGTATTGATACATCATCTAAAGTGTCATTATTAACTTCACCATGCTCAAAGGGATATTCACCAATAGGTGTCTTTCTTTGCGAGGCATTAGACAACCTCCCTGGTCTTTGTGGTTGAATCTGTGTTTGAAATTCACTGCTCGACTGAGGGACATTACAGATAATTGTATGTGTGGGGTACAGAGATGAGGTAGTTATTCAACAACCATGTTAAACACTATTATTGCACACAGAGTGAGTCCCTGCAACTTATTATGTGACTTGTTGAGCAAAATCTTTACTCCTGCACTTATTTAGGCTTTTAATTACATTTGTAAACATTTCCAAAAACGTAATTCCACTTTGACATTATGGGGTATTGAATCCATTATAAATTCAGGCTGTAACACAACAACATGTGGGACAAGTCAAGGGGGAACCATTATACATTCAGGATGTAACACAACAACATGTGGGACCAGTCAAGGGGTGTGAATACTTTCTGAAGTCTCTGTATATATAAAACTCCCCCCACCCAGCAATCTAATAGCATCAGTAAAATCTGTTGAAATAAAACCACAGATAAATATACCTAACATAGTACAATCTAATAGCATCAGTAAAATCTGTTGAAATAAAACCACAGATAAATATGTACAGGTCTGTTGGATAAACCTTCAGAAATAGTTACACATTATAGAGATCCATTCATGGATGTACAGGTCTGTTGGATAAACCTTCAGAAATAGTTACACATTATAGAGACCCATTCATGGATGTACAGGTCTGTTGGATAAACCTTCAGAAATAGTTACACATTATAGAGACCCATTCATGGATGTACAGGTCTGTTGGATAAACCTTCAGAAATAGTTACACATTATAGAGATCCATTCCTGGATGTACAGGTCTGTTGGATAAACCTCCAGAAATAGTTACACATTATAGAGACCCATTCATGGATGTACAGGTCTGTTGGATAAACCTTCAGAAATAGTTACACATTATAGAGATCCATTCCTGGATGTACAGGTGTTGGATAAACCTTCAGAAATGTCCGCTGCTGATTTCTTCCAGGTGTCCATAGCGGACACCCTGGTCCTGTGAATCCTGGCCGTGGACAAATTCTCAGTCAGAAACATAAGTCAGAACACAGCCTCTCTATTCTCTCATGTGTTTTCAGGTCCTCTGACTGGGAAAATGTCTTTTCACAATGAGAGCAGTGGTATGTTGTCTCCTCCTGTGTATTAGTATGTTGGAAAGGCATCTCTCCTGTGTGTGTTCTCTCATGCGTTTTCAGACTCCATGACCACCTAAAACTCTTTCCACACTGGGAACAGTGGTAGGGCATTTCTCCTGTGTGTATTCTCTCATGCTTTTTCAGAGTCCCTGACCACCTAAAACTCTTTCCACAGTGAGAACAGTGATAAGGCTTTTCTCCTGTGTGTATTCTCTCATGCGTTTTCAGACTCCCTGACCATCTAAAACTCTTTCCACAGTGAGAACAGTGATAAGGCTCTTCTCCTTTGTGTATTCTCTCATGCGTTTTCAGACTCCTTGACCACCTAAAACTCTTTCCACAGTGAGAACAGTGATACGGCGTTTCTCCTGTGTGTATTCTCTCATGCGTTTTCAGGACCCATAACCACCTAAAACTCTTTCCACAGTGAGAACAGTGATACGGCTTTTCTCCTGTGTGTTTTCTCTCATGCGTTTTCAGACTCCCTGACCACCTAAAACTCTTTCCACAGTGGGAGCAGTGGTGTTGGTTAGGCGTCTCTGGGTCTGTTTCCTCTGAGGAACTCTTCCCGCTGTCAGAGTCTGGTCTCTCTCCTGCCAAAAGACAAACAGATTATTTAGTTAAACAGAGAGACCTGAATGAAGCCTGTATTAAATAAAATTGTCTTCCTATGAGGTTTAATCTAGACTAGATCCCTCAATAACCTGAGGTCAGTCTTCACAACATTACATCATTAAAAATATACTTCGTGACGGTGAGATTTAAAAACAAATGATGTAGAGCTCCTAATCTAATCTCTCAGGGAATGTCATGATGTCATAATAAGAGCTCTATAATAATAGATAATGTCATGGTTACAGGCTGAGCAGAGCTCTATAATAATAGATAATGTCATGTTTATAGGCTGAACAGAGATGGTTGTTTGCCATTCTGTGAGACAATTAAGTTGTGATTTTGTGGTGGGGGGACTCTGATGGTATACACATGTTACAGTTAAGCAATAAGACCCGAGGAAGTGTGGTATATGGCCAATATAGCATGGTTAAAGACTGTCCTTAAGCACGACGCAACGCAGAGTGCCTGGATACAGCCCTTAGCCGTGGTATATTGGCCATATATCACAAACCCCTGGGGTGGATTATTGCAATTATAAACTGGTTACCAACGTAATTAGAGCAGTAAAAATACATGTTTTGTCATACCCATGGTATACGGCCTGATATACCACGGCTGTCAGCCAATCAGCATTCAGGGCTTTAATCACCCATTTTAAAATGTAGCTTTAACATTATATTATCACATAAATTCCTATAGTACAGAACAACATTTTCAAGTATAGAATTTCAGTAGCATGCTGCTTAAAAACCACACATTCATTCAAAACCTTTAGAGAGTTAGAGCCCGTTTTTAAGACAGTACTTACTGGTGGTAATCAGATCTCCTGACTCCTCTGTCAATATGACCGTTATCTCTCCCTCTTTCTCCTTCTTCACTCCAAAAACTGCATCCTCCTCTTTCTCTGCCTCCTCCTCTTCTTTTACTGTAACATCCTCCTCCTCTTTCACTCTGAACGCGTCTTCCTCATCCTCTACTTCTTGTTTTACTGTGACATCCTCCTCTTCCTCCTCCTCTTTCACGACAATGTTCAGCCCCAGAGCTTCTTTCTCCGTCCAGCAGACCTCGTCTTCTTTAACTGGAGGGGGGATGTTTAGGGAGCTCATGGTCGGAGATGTTAGCTAGCTAGTTAGCATTAGCGACTAGCCTAGCGCTAGGCAAATTTAAGACGTCTGCCTGACTAACAACGTAAATATGAAAATAAATGGGGCAACTCGCTATAAAACAGAAGTATGTCTAAAACACATAGGCAAATATGCACTGAAACAGTCTAAAAAGCTTGAATGTTTAGGCCATGTCGCCTAGCAAGCTACTGAAGTGACTGACTCGCTGTTGTTGTTGAAGTGTCCCGTCCACTAGATTATACGTCACACTGGCAGCATCGTCATCAGCTGACTGGAGTGGGAAACGCAGTATAAGGAAATGTTCATTTTATTTCCTGACAAAAAAAAATATTTTTTAAAATGTATTTCATTAAATAATATTATATTGATACGTCCAAAGGAAAGAATGTGTTGATTGATTAGTGAAGATGTGTAATAAATAAGAATTTAAACTTTACATCTAACGCTGCATTTAAGGCAATGTCATATTCATTCAGTCAAACAAACGCTCTGCGGCGTCTGGTTTAACAGTGATCTACGTTCTATGAAAGCTGCTGGGAGCAAACTGGAGAATAGCTAGAGGAAAACAACGCTAACTGTGCATCACCAGGCCCTGGTATATCACCAGACTGCATACAAACCTAACTGCATCCCCAGTCCCTGGTATATCACCAGACTGCATACAAACCTAACTGCATCCCCAGTCCCTGGTATATCACCAGACTGCATACAAACCTAACTGCATGCATAGTCCCTGGTATATCACCAGACTGCATACAAACCTAACTGCATCCCCAGTCCCTGGTATATCACCAGACTGCATACAAACCTAACTGCATCCCCAGGCCCTGGTATATCACCAGACTGCATACAAACCTAACTGCATCCCCAGACCCTGGTATATCACCAGACTGTACAAACCTAACTGCATCCCCAGTATATCACCAGACTGTACAAACCTAACTGCATCCCCAGTATATCACCAGACTGTACAAACCTAACTGCATCCCCAGTCCCTGGTATATCACCAGACTGTACAAACCTAACTGCATCCCCAGTCCCTGGTATATCACCAGACTGTACAAACCTAACTGCATCCCCAGTCCCTGGTATATCACCAGACTGCATACAAACCTAACTGCATCCCCAGTCCCTGGTATATCACCAGACTGCATACAAACCTAACTGCATGCATAGTCCCTGGTATATCACCAGACTGCATACAAACCTAACTGCATCCCCAGTCCCTGATATATCACCAGACTGTACAAACCTAACTGCATCCCCAGGCCCTGGTATATCACCAGACTGCATACAAACCTAACTGCATCACCAGTCCCTGGTATATCACCAGACTGCATACAAACCTAACTGCATCCCCAGTCCCTGGTATATCACCAGACTGCATACTTTATACATTTGTCATAAATGACCTGCATTGATGAGACACACAGTCTGGATGAACGATCAGTAGTCGACAGGGTAAAAATAGCACTCCTAAAGAAGATGCATTTTCCAGTTAGATACCAACTTGAAAGAGGGAACTTTAGCATAAAACCCACATGGAAAACTGAGATTCGGCAAATAACATATAAAGAGAGGCTTATTTGACGCCAAACCAACAACAGTAGTTACTAAAACATAAATTGCTAATGTATGATTTAAAAGGTGGATTTTATGATGTAATGTCAACTTTATATATTTCTATCCAGGGACTATTCAATTTTGAACTCACCCACAGCAATTCTCCATAAATCTGCTGTGGATTACCCAGAATCCCTAAATAAATTAATACATATGTGATAATTCAAAAACATAACTGGTTGTGCTTATAGGGAACCAGATCGTGAACACAACTAAGTTACTAAGTCTTTAACCACACTGTATTGTTACACTGGTGAGTAAAAACTCATGCTTCCTACACTAACTTTTTGTCTGAACATTATAATATATATTTTACGTCACACTAGCGTCATTGTCTTAAAGTCGCACATCTCCATCGCAGTCAGAGGTTCAGACTGAGCGTTACCCACTCCAGTCAGCAGATGGCGGTGTGCGATTTTAAGGCAATGCTGTTAGTGTGACGTATAATCTAGTGGACGGAACGCAATGCTGTTAGTGTGACGTATAATCTAGTGGACGGAACGTTTCTTTCACCAGCAGTATCAATTAGTCAGCCACCTCGGTAGCTTGCTAGCCAAAGTAGCCGAACCCATAAAGCTCTTTAGACGCTTTAGTGTATATTAGCCACTGTATTTTAAACCCTTTTCTGTCGTCTAGTTAGTTAGTTATCCTATTTAATTTCATATTTACGGTGCTGTTGTTATTATTCAGCTAGCGGGCTGGTTAAGTTAGCATTAGCCTAGCTAGCTAACATCTCCGACCATGAGTTCACTAAATTACTCTCTTCCTGCTGAAGAAGAGACGGTCTGTTGGACGGAGAAAGAAGCTCTCATCAAAGAGGAGGAGGAAGAGAAGGATGTTACAATACAAAAACAAGTAGAGGGTGAGGTTGTTACCCTGAAAGAAGAAGAGAAAGACGTTTCAGTGAAAGAAGAGGAAGACGTTACAGTGAAAGAAGAGGCGTTCAGAGTGAAAGAGGAGGAGGGTGTTACAGTAAAAGATGAGGAGGATTCAGTTTTTGAAGTGAAAGCGGAGGATGGGGAGTTTACGGTCTCATCGGAAGAAGAGGAGGAAGAAACTGGATATCTGGGCCCGATTTCCCAAACGCAATTTAAGGCATCCAGTGGTTCTAAAGATGAATTTAGCCATAAGATGGTTTTGAGAAACCGGGCCGTGATTACCACTGGTAAGTACTGTCTTAAATACAGAGGTACAAACTCTGCAGTTGTTGAACTGATGTTTGGTGTTAAAGGGGAAATCTGCAATAGCCATTGATTCTTGGAGAATATAACACATGCCTCATGAGCTTAGTTCAACTGTTGTACCCCATCAGAACCCCAAATAAGCTTTTTTTACTCCAATGTTTAGAAACAATGTTAATCAACAGCCTCAACATGGTTAAAACTATAATGTTGATATCATGGATGGTCAGTCCTTGCATCCATAGGTCTGTCTATGAATTTGAGACTAGTGAGAGTAGTTAAATGTCTCCAGGCCCATCATCATCTTATTAGCAAAACAGTGGTGGAATGACTGCTCTGTTATTGTTTCAACTTCAGATTGGTTGATTGATGTGTGGCTTTTTTAAAGGGACAACCTAGGATTTAAACAGCAACAAAATGGCTGCCAAGAGACTTGGTTTGGTAAACAGCTGAGGGATAGGGGCTGGAGAAATGTAACCACTCTCAAATTCATTGAGAAAGCTATTGTAGCAACCGTAACCCAACACCTAGCGATCTCGTCAAGAAGTTCAGACATCTTGGCGAAACAGTTATAAGGTGTTGGCTTGACGGTCACTGGACCCAGGTTTGAGTTCAGCTCAGGGCAACCCCCTGAATTCACTACACTATGAATACAAGGACTGGCCATCCATGATATCATAATGATAGTTTAACCAGGTTTCTAGGATATATAGTATATTCTAGAATTCATCCATGATGTCATAATGATAGTTTAACCAGGTTTCTAGGATATATAGTATATTCTAGAATTCATCCATGATGTCATAGTGATAGTTTAACCAGGTTTCTAGGCTATATCGTATATTCTAGAATTGCCAGTGTAGATTTCCTGTGGAGGCAAATTATTAGAGCTGTTAAGTCATTGTATAATATTCAGCCAATTTTTTTTCATGCCCTTACATTAAAGGCAAGACATACCTAGATGCAATTACATTCATGAATTGGTTTGAAACCTTTGTTTTAAACCCTTCTCTAAGTTGGTGCCTTGACGGATTTGTAAAAAATGGTTTGTCATGAAACACTACTTACTTATTTATTTAAATGTAACCTTTATTTAACTAGGCAAGTCAGTTATGAACAAATTCTTATTTACAATGACTGCCTACCCCGGAAGACGCTGGGCCAATTGTGCGCCGCCCTATGGGACTCCCAATCACGGCCGGTTGTGATACAGCCTGGATTTGATCCAGGGTGTCTGTGTGACGCCTCAAGCACTGAGATGCAGTGTCCGCTGCGCCACCTGGGATCCCCAAAATCATGTTCTAGTGCTGTCCCCAACTAAAATACATCTTGGTCAACCAAGAGTCATCTGTTCTTTCTACCAATCGCCCCATGTGTTTTTATCAAATCTATATGTACTGAACTTGTCTGATGCTTTAAGCACGCTGTTTGATTAAATAAATTATACACACAAATGACCAGAGGGAGCCAGTCGTCAACATAACCCGACCAGAGGGAGCCCCCCCCTCCTCTGCTGGACTTCGTAAATTCTGCCGTTCTGCTCCTGAAGTTTTCACTAATAGACTAATAGACTACAGATAGATAGACTAATAGACTAGTAATAGACTACACCATCAGTCTGCAACCTTTTCCAGTTGGAGTGCCATTTTATCTGACCATTTCTGCTAATCTGTGTGCCAGTTATGATTTTCATATGCACATTTTACTGGAACAGGAAATTATAGATATCTAAAAGTAACTTTTATTGCCATTATGACATCATGGATGAATTCTAGATGCCAACTATGTAAAAAAAAATAGCCTACATAAAGCCACCAAATAAAAACATGGCATTCTGCAGGTAGAAAATATCCTGATAGAAATAAATATCCTAGAAATCCCATTGGCTGCACATGGCCTGTCTACTACAAACTTGAAACATTGTATATAGAACCTCCATCAGATGCTAGCCATCAGAACATAGAACATATTATACTCAGACATTATTTCAAAATAGCTCACTGGTCACCATAGCAACACCCACCCATAGCATGGCCTGTTTATTGCCTTACCTTCTTACTCCATCACACTGTATATAGATTTTTATATTGTGTTATTGACTGTACTTTTGTTTTGCTCCATGTGTAACTCTGTGTTTTTGTCACACTGCTTTGCTTTATCTTGGCCAGGTCGCAGTTGTAAATGAGAACTTGTTCTCAACTGGCCTACCTGGTTAAATAAAGGTGGAACATATATAATTTTAAGTCTTAGCAATATTGAAAACACTCAAATGGATACGGTCATTAACGTGTTTCTTCAATAATTACACATAATACTTAATACTGTAGCTGTTTAGTTAGTCACATGTTCAACTATCATCAGCTGATCCAGGAAATCATTTTCTGAATGACAGTCACATGACAAACATCACGATATGCAACAACAACCAAAGTGCTTCTTCGTTCATTACTCTGGTAAAGACAGTTATGCCGTGCTCCACGTTGGATCCAACATCCCTAACAAATTGGTGTTTATAATGTTATTGTCTGCTTGATTTACTGTAGGGTCTCGTTAGTCTGTTTGCACACAGAGATACTTTGCTCATAATGTGTAGAGAACTGTTCCTTGATGGATAGGCTATTGTACAACACACAGAGCTATTTTCCTTTATTCAGGACTTTTAGAATGACAACACATTACAGAGTAGCCTAGTGGGATTATTCACAAAATTATCTGGTTATGAAATGTCATGATAAAGACATTTTAGTTTCCATGTTTCACCTGAAATATTAAATTATTTATAGTCCTAGGTAAATGTTGTTGTTAGGTGAAGTTATGGGTCCTACAGTAGGTCTATGTTATTGTTAGGTGAAGTTATGGGTCCTACAGTAGGTCTATGTTATTGTTAGGTGGGAGTTATGTGCCAATTTGTTAAACACTTAGTATACAAACCCTTATTGTCAGGCTGATGGCAAAGCTAGCCAAAGATAATTTTACTGGTTAAGTGTTTTATAACTATAAAGCAGTTGATTTTCGACAATAACACAAACATTTTAAGCAGGTGATTCAAGCGAGCCTTACAATTATAATCCAATAGTAGTGTGAAATACACTCATAATCAACCTGTAAATTGAGGCTATATTTGCTTTAGCCTATGAGAACTCCCCTGAGTTTTCCCCCATGGTGGTGAATTAGTGAATAGACACCAGAGGTTAATGTGAGTTTCCTTGAGTAGCACTCCTGATCTTGTGCTGTAATATTCAGAATACATTGTGGAAAAACTAAAATCTTGGCTCACCATTTTTGCTCTATGCAGATATACTACATCCATAACTAGTGGTTTCCTCATTAGCAGATATACTACGTCCATAACTAGTGGTTTCCTCATTACCAGATATACTACATCCATAACTAGTGGTTTCCTCATTACCAGATATACTACATCCATAACTAGTGGTTTCCTCATTACCAGATATACTACATCCATAACTAGTGGTTTCCTCATTACCAGATATACTACATCTATAACTAGTGGTTTCCTCATTACCAGATATACTACATCCATAACTAGTGGGTTCCTCATGACCAGATATACTGCATCCATAACTAGTGGTTTCCTAATTACCAGATATACTACATCCATAACTAGTGGTTTCCTCATTACCAGATATACTACATCCATAACTAGTGGTTTCCTCATTACCAGATATACTACATCCATAACTAGTGGTTTCCTCATTACCAGATATACTACATCTATAACTAGTGGTTTCCTCATTAGCAGATATACTACATCCATAACTAGTGGTTTCCTCATTACCAGATATACTACATCCATAACTAGTGGTTTCCTCATTACCAGATATACTACTTCCATAACTAGTGGTTTCCTCATTACCAGATACTCTACATCCATAACTAGTGGTTTCCTCATTAGCAGATATACTACATCCATAACTAGTGGGTTCCTCATTACCAGATATACTACATCCATAACTAGTGGTTTCCTCATTACCAGATATACTACTTCCATAACTAGTGGTTTCCTCATTACCAGATACTCTACATCCATAACTAGTGGTTTCCTCATTACCAGATATACTACATCCATAACTAGTGGGTTCCTCATTACCAGATATACTACATCCATAACTAGTGGTTTCCTCATTACCAGATATTCTACATCCATAACTAGTGGTTTCCTCATTAGCAGATATACTACATCCATAACTAGTGGTTTCCTCATTAGCAGATATACTACATCCATAACTAGTGGTTTCCTCATTAGCAGATATACTACATCCATAACTAGTGGTTTCCTCATTAGCAGATATACTACATCCATAACTAGTGGTTTCCTCATTACCAGATATACTACATCCATAACTAGTGGTTTCCTCATGACCAGATATACTACATCCATAACTAGTGGTTTCCTCATTACCAGATATACTACATCCATAACTAGTGGTTTCCTCATTACCAGATATACTACATCCATAACTAGTGGTTTCCACATTACCAGATATACTACATCCATAACTAGTGGTTTCCTCATTACCAGCTATACTACATCCATAACTAGCGGTTTCCTCATTACCAGATATACTACATCCATAACTAGTGGTTTCCTCATTACCAGATATACTACATCCATAACTAGTGGTTTCCTCATTACCAGATATACTACATCCATATAACTAGTGGGTTCCTCATTAGCAGATATACTACATCCATAACTAGTGGTTTCCTCATTAGCAGATATACTACATCCATAACTAGTGGTTTCCTCATTAGCAGATATACTACATCCATAACTAGTGGTTTCCTCATGACCAGATATACTACATCCATAACTAGTGGTTTCCTCATTACCAGATATACTACATCCATAACTAGTGGTTTCCTCATTACCAGATATACTACATCCATAACTAGTGGTTTCCACATTACCAGATATACTACATCCATAACTAGTGGTTTCCTCATTACCAGCTATACTACATCCATAACTAGCGGTTTCCTCATTACCAGATATACTACATCCATAACTAGTGGTTTCCTCATTACCAGATATACTACATCCATAACTAGTGGTTTCCTCATTACCAGATATACTACATCCATAACTAGTGGGTTCCTCATTACCAGATATACTACATCCATAACTAGTGGTTTCCTCATTAGCAGGGAGGAGTTTGTAGCCTGCAATCATCAATGTTACTACTAATGTGAAATCAAGACTAAATCTGACTATTGTTGCTGTCTTGACTGGCTTAATTTTCAAATTTAACAGACGTCAATTGTTGTATAACTTCATGGGTACGCTCTGGGCATCACCTTTTACCTCAAATAAACAGTGGATTTCTGCTGTTGTGGACCTTTAACCATCTGTCTGACTTTGTGGTTCACACAGGAGAAAGACGTGACTATCGTGGATCCTCTGGGGCGCCTCAACAACATCATGATGCTGACGAGGCAGAGAAGAGTCTCTCCACATCAGAACTCCTCAAGAAACACCAGCAGAGACCCACAGGGAAGAAATCTCACTGCTGCTCTGACTGTGCGAAAAGATTCAACTACTCATCACACCTTAAAATACATCAAAGAATTCACACAGGAGAGAAACCTTATAGCTGTGATCAATGTGGGAAGAGTTTTATTAAATCTAGCCAACTGACTGAACACCAGAGAACACACACAGGAGAGAATCCGAGCTGTGATCAATGTGGGAAGAGTTTTTCTACTTCTAGCCGCCTAACTATACACCATAGAACACACACAGGAGAGAAATCTTATAGCTGTAATCAATGTGGGAAGAGTTTTAGTCAATCTAGCTCTCTGACAGTGCACCAGAGAATACACACAGGAGAGAAATCGTTTATCTGTGATCAATGTGGGAAGAGTTTTGTTCGATCTGGCCATCTGACAGTGCACCAGAGAATACACACAGGAGAGAAACCTTATAGCTGTGGTCAATGTGGGAAGAGTTTTTCTACTTCTAGCTATCTAACTATACACCATAGAACACACACAGGAGAGAAACCTCATAGCTGTGGTCAATGTGGGAAGAGTTTTTCTTCTGCTAGCTATCTAACTATACACCATAGAACACACACAGGAGAGAATCCGTGCTGTGATCAATGTGGGAAGAGTTTTTCTACTTCTAGCTATCTAACTATACACCAGAGAACACACACAGGAGAGAAATCTTATAGCTGTGATCAATGTGGGAAGAGTTATACTACTTCTAGCTATCTAACTATACACCAGAGAACACACAGGAGAGAAACCTCATAGCTGTGATCAATGTGACAAGAGATACTCTGATAAAAGATCTCTGATCAAATATCAGAAAATTGATATATGAAGGAGTTGTTTCATGATATCAATGAATTAATGTCACAATGTAGAATGTTTTAACATTGTAGTAGGAGTATTTTAATGTCTCAATGTAGAATGTTTTAATATATAGTATATTAATATACTCTACAGTCAGTCAGTCAGAATGTCACAATGTAGAACCCTAAACGTTTGCCCCCTTATCAATTGGTTTCAACATGATATGGATATTAGGTTCATTGGGGGAAATCCAGGCTCTGAATTGAAAGAGTACTATTTATGTCATTTAACACAAAGTGACCAACAAAAAAAGAGTTGTCCTCTAACCAGAATCAACTGATTTCAACATAATATCGATGAGTTATGACAAATAAGTGTTGTGTTCCTTTGTTTAGCGACCCCTACATTTAAATGCATCACTCCAATATGTAGCTGACTGTCTTCTGCAGGTTGTCCTCTAACCAGTGAGGTTAAAGATATCTCCCATTTCCATGTGTTTTTTTAGTTGTTAGTTTCTACAGCAAGTACAACCTGATTTCCCCCTAATTGATATCAGTGATTTATTGCTACTTGTCAAAACAACAGTGTTTCTGGTGCTTGTGCAGTTTATAAGGAGCTTGTTTAAAAAATACAAGTAATATGATTATTGTGGCAGTTTGTGTATATAGCACATTTTATGTTTAGGTTTTCAATATATCACAAACTGTTTCTGCATATTGGTTATTGATTTGGACACGTTAAAACTGTGTTTTGACATTGGGGCTATCCCACCTAGCAAAATGTAATTGAAAAGTCGTTGAAAATAATACTATGCAACCAAATATTTCATATTTACATTTCATGTAACATTTAGTAATGAAAATTATTCATGCAACCAACTGACAGTTTTTTGGGTACAATTATATTGACATTGTTGCCCTGCTTTTAGAATATCAGGGTTAATTCTCAGATGTGCCAACCCAAATGTACTAGAGCATGACATTGGGGACTGGGCCCAGATCCAACAACATGCCTATCGAGTGAACCCTGAAAAGAGAGAGAAGCTCTGCAGTGAGGTGGAAAGTTACTACGGATATCGCAGGAGTTTCTTCTTGAAATCATACATGTCCGTGGTAAGGACAACTTGGTTGCTGATTGTCTCAAGGGGGGCAGTCAAAATGTTTTGTGTTTTGCGTTTAGCCAGTGCGTTGCCATGGATCACAATTTATTTTGACTGCACGGTTTTCCGTATTGGAGATGAGTTTTGTTTGGGCTCATTCCAAGGGGACGAGAGTTCTAGAAGCTAGTGAGTTTTAGGAAGACGAGAGTTCTAGAAGCTAGTGAGTTTTAGGAAGACAAGAGTTCTAGAAGCTAGTGAGTTTTAGGAAGACGAGAGTTCTAGAAGCTAGTGAGTTTTTTCAAAAAATAAGATTGTAGCAAATATGTATACTTAGAAATGTGTTTTTTTCTTGTTTTTAATTGTTGACAGCCAGTAGACACCATGTTTATATTGTAGACACATTGTAGTTGATTATAATGTGAAATGGAAGTTGTTTTCTGTTGGTGGTGAGCAAACTTGTCCAACGAAAATATAGGATTTATTTGTTGTCTTAAGGGGGAAGGTGTTACAGGCTTCGGTTTTTCATTTATATTTTGAGGTTGGACTTTAACACGTATAGCTCGTTAGCACGTATAGCTCGTCAGCACGTAGGACACACTGATTTGTTTCACCTCGTTAGTCAGAATGTGTTACACCTGTGTTGGCTTGTCCATCTCGTTAGTCAGAATGTGTTACACCTGTGTTGGCTTGTCCATCTCGTTAGTCAGAATGTGGTACACCTGTGCTGGCTTGTCCATCTCGTTAGTCAGAATGTGGTACACCTGTGTTGGCTTGTCCATCTCGTTAGTCAGAATGTGGTACACCTGTGCTGGCTTGTCCATCTCGTTAGTCAGAATGTGGTACACCTGTGTTGGCTTGTCCATCTCGTTAGTCAGAATGTGGTACACCTGTGCTGGCTTGTCCATCTCGTTAGTCAGAATGTGGTACACCTGTGTTGGCTTGTCCATCTCGTTAGTCAGAATGTGTTACACCTGTGCTGGCTTGTCCATCTCGTTAGTCAGAATGTGGTACACCTGTGTTGGCTTGTCCATCTCGTTAGTCAGAATGTGGTACACCTGTGTTGGCTTGTCCATCTCGTTAGTCAGAATGTGTTACACCTGTGCTGGCTTGTCCATCTCGTTCGGGTTGGATGTTGCATCCAATTGTTAATATTTTAATCAATGGATTTTCCTTAGGATGTTCATTAGTCTTTCAGTTGTTATTCTTCTGTTTTTTATCCTCTTATGTTTGTTGTGTACTAAATATTTCTGTTTATTTTCATTGTTTTTTCCTGTGAAGCCATTGTGTTGTGTAACGGATGTGAAATGGCTAGCTAGTTAGCGGGTACGCGCTAGTAGCATTTCAATCAGTTACGTCACCTGCTCTGAAACCTAGAAGTAGTGTTGCCCTTGCTCTGCGGCCTTTGTGGAGTAACAATGCTTCGTGGAGTAACAATGCTTCGTGGTTGATGTGTGCAGAGGGTCCCAGATTCGCGCCCGGGGCGAGGGGATGACGTAAAGTTATACTGTTACATTGCATCCATGTCTGAAATGTGCTGTATAAATAAAGCTTGATTTGAACATATTGTAGAAATTAACCCAATAACTGACAATCAACAGACTCTTGCTAAACCAATGAACAAATATGTGTAAAAGCAACACATATTTTGGTCCGTCTTATGAAGAACATTGGAAGAAATACTGGGGCTGTGGGATGTCATCCAGACTGTGTGGGAGTGCTATTTATATCCCGTCACTACTGATCATTCATCCAGACTGTGTGGGAGTGCTATTTATATCCCGTCACTACTGATCATTCATCCAGACTGTGTGTGTCCCATCATTGCAGCTTTGGAAATAAATGAACTATCCATCCATTGCTCCTTCCTGTGTTGACTCACTGACTTGAGAGACCAGGAAGGTCACACTGGCTCGATAGGTTGATATCTAGCTCAAGCGTCACCTCATGCTTTTCATTAACTGTGTGGTTGTGTTATCTAGTGGGAACCCGTTAGCACGGTGGGCTCTGGTGACTTCTTGCCGTGGGCTCAAAATGACAGAGGAAATCAACCTGCTTGCTCCTTTATGTTGTGTCAACTTTTCGATATGTTACGTTTGATACCGGAGCTACGAGCGTCCAAATCACTAAACAATAATTCAAAGCAGTGTGCTGATGCCTGTATCACTTTATCAGCAGCACGTCATCAATGGCGTCTGGAGATTAATTTAGTCTAACATCCACCTGATTGGTTTGGTATTGGGCTTGTTCGACACTGCAGGTGACTGCCAACTGACTGATCTACAATTCACTATACATCATAAATAACTACTCATTATTATTTATAAATCAGTCAGCCAGTCAATTTACCCACAATGCAGCATGGATTTGATGCTCTCAATCAAGGCCAGTGGTTTAGAAGAAGACATGAAGGTTTAATATATGACATAAGGGCTACGCTGCTACGGACGTCATCTATTAAATGTGGCTGTTCTAAATTCTGTGTCTCTCAAAGCCTTGAGTAATGAACCTATTTTTGACACAATTGGCAGGAAAGCATCAATGCTTCAGGAAGCTTTGTTTCCCCATCACTACTTTTCAACATGTTCTCTGTGAAGTAGACTATGGGAGTTTTGTAACTTTTACAACCTTGGCTTACTGCTAGCGCGCTAGCTGACTGACAATAATAATATTGTAATCTTTATATTTTGGATTTGGGGGATTTTCATGAAATCATGAGTTCAAACGATTGGTTTAATATGAGGTTATACATTTTAAGTTATTTCTGTTGTATTTTACATCATAGGGAATAGGCTGGTCCTCCATATTACTTCACACCTGACTTTGGCATTCTTTTGAATTCTGATTGGTTTAATGTAATAAGGTGTAACTTTGCATTGGGACTTAAAACATATATTTCATTTGATATTTTATAAACATACACATACAAATTACAACATCATACAAACATGAACTACATCACACCTGCCCAGACTCACTAGAACACACCTCCATCTCCATTAACTACATCACACCTGCACAGAACCACTAGAATACACCTCCATCTCCATTAACTACATCACACCTGTCCAGACCCACTAGAACACACCTCCATCTCCATTAACTACACCACACCCACTAGAACACACCTCCATCTCCATTAACTACATCACACCTGCCCAGACCCACTAGAACACACCTCCATCTCCATTAACTACATCACACCTGTCCAGACCCACTAGAACACACCTCCATCTCTATTAACTACATCACACCTGCCCAGACCCACTAGAACACACCTCACCCTCCATTAACTACATCACACCTGCCCAGACCCACTAGAACACACATCCATCTCCATTAACCACATCACACCTGCCCAGACCCACTAGAACACACCTCCATCTCCAGTGCCCTCATCAGCACCATTTTATTTCTCTCCGTCGCCAACTCACTTTCAACTTTTAGATAATAAAGCATTTTACCATTCAATTGAATTAACAACAGAGGATTGGTTGATTTCCAGGTTTTAATTAAGTATAATATTTAAGATGATTTATGAGAAAAGTATCGTCCAACTCTGGGGTATCTCACTGCACCCTCAAATGCCATGTTTTGAAATATACAGACAGACAGATTAAAAGTAATTTTACATTGTATAACTGTACTTCTGACAGCCAACTTTCTAACTCCGCCCATAACTTTATGACATCATAACATTCCCAGAAGGATTATTGAGTCATTGTTAGTTTTACACTGAAGACATGACTCTGCCGTTGTGCTGTAGAATTTATGGATTTTGTCTCTTGTATAATAAGGGACTATCATTTGTCCCAACATCACAGGCCACAGACTTTGATGCAGTTAAAGACTTCCAAAAGTGTTTCCGCAGTTTCAGATCAACTGAGTTTTTTTAATGGGGTTTCTCCCTGTGCACCTGCCAATGTAAATCCTTTGAACGAGACAAGTTACCAGACAAGGCATATTGCTAATGTTCTTCCCATTGATAACCTGAATGACAATTAACTTGTGGGCGGTGGTGGTGATGACGGGCCTATTCGATGACGTCGTCCATCGGGATTCCCCAAAAAAGAAGATTCTCTGGATTGATCACTGGAGTCAGATGTGAAGGAGGAGGTTGATCATCAGGAGTCAGATGTGAAGGAGGAGGTTGATCATCAGGAGTCAGATGTGAAGGAGGAGGAGTCAGATGTGGAGGAGGAGGTTGATCATCGGGAGTCAGATGTGAAGGAGGAGGTTGATCATCAGGAGTCAGATGTGAAGGAGGAGGAGTCAGATGTGGAGGAGGAGGTTGATCATCGGGAGTCAGATGTGAAGGAGGAGGTTGATCATCAGTGAACCTCTAGGATTGTGGCTGGGCTGGCGTTTCCACTTCCAGCTTGGTCATATATTTTGACACATTGAATGTTGATACTGTGAAACTATGTTATATATTTGTACCTCCTGTTTCATGAAGTGATGTCACTAAGTACTGCCCCTATATATACAATGCATTCGGAAAGCATTCAGACCCCTTCACCTTTTCCACATTTTGTTACGTTACAGCCTTATTCTAAAATTGATTCAATCATTTTTTCCCTCATCAATCTACACAATACCCAATAATGACATCACAATACCCATTAAGACATCTAATTGCCCCATAATGACATCACAATACCCCATAATGACAAAGCAAAAACAGCTACATAAATGAAAAAAATACATTTTCTTTAAAAAACAAGGACATTTCTAAGTGACCCCAAACTTTGAATGGTAGTGTATATCTACATGATGTATTGTTACACCAGGTAGGAGCAGTATAGACCTCGTCTGTTCATTATATACATCTACATGATGTATTGTTACACCATGTAGGAGCAGTATAGACCTAGTCTGTTCATTATATACATCTACATGATGTATTGTTATACCATGTAGGAGCAGTATAGACCTAGTCTGTTCATTATGTACATCTATATGATGTATTGTTACACCATGTAGGAGCAGTATAGACCTAGTCTGTTCATTATATACATCTACATGATGTATTGTTACACCATGTTGGAGCAGTATAGACCTAGTCTGTTCATTATATACATCTACATGATGTATTGTTACACCATGTAGGAGCAGTATAGACCTAGTCTGTTCATTATATACATCTAGATGATGTATTGTTACACCATGTAGGAGCAGTATGGACCTAGTCTGTTCATTATATACATCTATATGATGTATTGTTACACCATGTAGGAGCAGTATGGACCAAGTCTGTTCATTATATACATCTATATGATGTATTGTTACACCACGTAGGAGAAGTATAGACCTAGTCTGTTCATTATATACATCTACATGATGTAATGTTACACCATGTAGGAGCAGTATAGACCTAGTCTGTTCATTATATACATCTACATGATGTATTGTTACACCATGTAGGAGCAGTATAGACCTAGTCTGTTCATTATATACATCTACATGATGTATTGTTACACCATGTAGGAGCAGTATAGACCTAGTCTGTTCATTATATACATCTACATGATGTATTGTTACACCATGTAGGAGCAGTATAGACCTAGTCTGTTCATTATATACATCTACATGATGTATTGTTATACCATGTAGGAGCAGTATAGACCTAGTCTGTTCATTATGTACATCTATATGATGTATTGTTACACCATGTAGGAGCAGTATAGACCTAGTCTGTTCATTATATACATCTACATGATGTATTGTTACACCATGTAGGAGCAGTATAGACCTAGTCTGTTCATTATATACATCTATATGATGTACTGTTACACCATGTAGGAGCAGTATAGACCTAGTCTGTTCATTATATACATCTAGATGATGTATTGTTACACCATGTAGGAGCAGTATAGACCTAGTCTGTTCATTATATACATCTACATGATGTATTGTTACACCATGTAGGAGCAGTATGGACCTAGTCTGTTCATTATATACATCTAGATGATGTATTGTTACACCATGTAGGAGCAGTATAGACCTAGTCTGTTCATTATATACATCTACATGATGTATTGTTACACCATGTAGGAGCAGTATAGACCTAGTCTGTTCATTATATACATCTATATGATGTACTGTTACACCATGTAGGAGCAGTATAGACCTAGTCTGTTCATTATATACATCTAGATGATGTATTGTTACACCATGTAGGAGCAGTATAGACCTAGTCTGTTCATTATATACATCTACATGATGTATTGTTACACCATGTAGGAGCAGTATAGACCTAGTCTGTTCATTATATACATCTACATGATGTATTGTTACACCATGTAGGAGCAGTATGGACCTAGTCTGTTCATTATATACATCTACATGATGTATTGTTACACTATGTAGGAGCAGTATAGACCTAGTCTGTTCATTATATACATCTACATGATGTATTGTTACACCATGTAGGAGCAGTATAGACCTAGTCTGTTCATTATATACATCTACATGATGTATTGTTATACCATGTAGGAGCAGTATAGACCTAGTCTGTTCATTATATACATCTAGATGATGTATTGTTACACCATGTAGGAGCAGTATAGACCTAGTCTGTTCATTATATACATCTACATGATGTATTGTTACACCATGTAGGAGCAGTATAGATCTAGTCTGTTCATTATATACATCTACATGATGTATTGTTACACCATGTAGGAGCAGTATAGACCCAGTCTGTTCATTATATACATCTACATGATGTATTGTTACACCATGTAGGAGCAGTATAGATCTAGTCTGTTCATTATATACATCTACATGATGTATTGTTACACCATGTAGGAGCAGTATAGACCTACAGTAGCTAGCTGCTAATTTAGATGTAGTATAACTTAATGAAACTGCCTTAAATATGCTGTGGTAAACATTTTTTATCCGCACTAATCAATCAACACATTCCTGTCTTTGTATGTCTCAATATAATGGTATTATTTAATTAAATCCATTTACAATAATCTTTGTCTGAAAATAAAATATGATCCTCAACTGCGTTTCCCCTCCAGTCAGCAGACGGCGATGTGCGTCTTTCAGGCGACGCTGCCAGCGTGACGTATAATCTAGTGGACGGTTCTTCATAAACAGCTCGTCAACCACCTCGGTAGTTTGCTAGCCAACATAGCCGAAAGATTCAAGCTATTTATACGCATTCGGTGTATATTAGCTACTGTGTTTTCGACACACTTAGGTCGTATCTACTTGTTAACCTATTTAATTTAATATTACGTTATTTTGTATTAGTCAGCTATAGTAGCTGGCTGGTTTAGTTAGCACTAGCCTAGTCGCTAATGATAGCTAGCTAGCTAACGTCCCCGAACATGAGCTCCCTAAACTTCTCCCCTCCTGTTAAAGAAGAGGCGGTCTGCTGGACGGAGAAAGAAGCTCTGGGGCTGAACATTGTCGTGAAAGAGGAGAAGGAAGAAGAGGATGTCACAGTAAAACAAGAAGTAGAGGTTGAGGCTGTTACAGTGAAAGAAGAGAAAGACGTTACAGTGAAAGAAGAGGAAGACGCGTTCAGAGTGAAAGAGGAGGAGGATGTTACAGTAAAAGGAGAGGAGGAAGGGAAAGAAGAGGATGCAGTTTTTGGAGTGAAGAAGGAAGGAGAGATTACTGTCACGTTGAAAGATGAAGAGGTGGAGATAGGAGATCTGTTTAACACCAGTAAGTACCACCTTAAATTCGTTTTTTACTTTGGATATTCGGAGTTGGCTCGTCAATACCTCTTCAACGGAGGGCCCAGGGTGATGACTGATATGTCTAGAATCAGACGACGTAGAGAACAAGCTACCCCTTGTTTTCTCTGTTCCGTTTCCAAAAAGTGACTTAACATATACTACCGTTAAAAAGTTTGGGGTCACATAGACATTTCCTTGTTTTTGAAAGAAAGCTAAATAAATTGTCCATCAAAATAACATCAAATTGATCATAAATACAGTGTAAACATTGTTAATGTTGTAAATGACTATTGTAGCTGGAAATGGCTGATCTTTAATGGAATATCTACATATGGGTACAGATCACTCCTGTGTTCCAATGGCACGTTGTGTTAGTTAATCCAAGTTTATAATTTTAAAAGGCTAATTGATCATTAGAAAACCCTTTTGCAATTATGTTAGCACAGCTGAAAAGTGTTGTGCTGATTTAAGAAGTGATAAAACTGGCCTTTAGACTAGTTGAGTATCTGGAGAACCAGCATTTGTGGGTTCGATTATAGGCTCAAAATGGCCAGAAACAAAGCTTTCTTCTGGAACTGTCAGTCTATTCTTGTTCTGAGAAATGAAGGCTATTCCATGCGAGAAATTGGCAAGAAACTGAAGATCTCGTACAACGCTGTGTACTACTCCTTTCACAGAACAGCGCAAACTATCTCTAACCAGAATAGAAAGAGGAGTGGGAGGCCCCGGTGCACAACTGAGCAAGAGGACAAGTATATTAGTTTCTAGTTTGAGAAACAGATGCCCCACAAGTCCTCAACTGGCAGCTTCATTAAATAGTACCCGCAAAACACCAGTCTCAATGTCAACAGTGAAGAGGTGACCACACCAGCACCAGTGTTCCTATATCAGGCCACACCAGTGTTCCTATATCAGACCACACCAGCACCAGTGTTCCTATATCAGACCACACCAGCACCAGTGTTCCATATCAGGCCACACCAGTGTTCCTATATCAGGCCACACCAGCACCAGTGTTCCTATATCAGACCACACCAGTGTTCCTATATCAGACCACACCAGTGTTCCTATATCAGACCACACTAGCACCAGTGTTCCTATATCAGACCACACCAGTGTTCCTATATCAGACCACACCAGTGTTCCTATATCAGACCACACCAGTGTTCCTATATCAGACCACATTAGCACCAGTGTTCCTATATCAGACCACACCAGTGTTCCTATATCAGACCACACCAGTGTTCCTATATCAGACCACACTAGCACCAGTGTTCCTATATCAGACCACACCAGTGTTCCTATATCAGACCACACCAGTGTTCCTATATCAGACCACACCAGCACCAGTGTTCCTATATCAGACCACACCAGCACCAGTGTTCCTATATCAGACCACACTAGCACCAGTGTTATCAGACCACACCAGCACCAGTGTTCCATATCAGACCACACCAGCACCAGTGTTCCTATATCAGACCACACTAGCACCAGTGTTATCAGACCACACCAGCACCAGTGTTCCATATCAGACCACACTAGCACCAGTGTTCCTATATCAGACCACACCAGTGTTCCTATATCAGACCACACCAGTGTTCCTATATCAGACCACATTAGCACCAGTGTTCCTATATCAGACCACACCAGTGTTCCTATATCAGACCACACCAGTGTTCCTATATCAGACCACACCAGCACCAGTGTTCCTATATCAGACCACACTAGCACCAGTGTTCCTATATCAGACCACACCAGTGTTCCTAGATCAGACCACACTAGCACCAGTGTTATCAGACCACACCAGCACCAGTGTTCCATATCAGACCACACTAGCACCAGTGTTCCTATATCAGACCACACCAGTGTTCCTATATCAGACCACACCAGTGTTCCTATATCAGACCACATTAGCACCAGTGTTCCTATATCAGACCACACCAGTGTTCCTATATCAGACCACACCAGTGTTCCTATATCAGACCACACCAGCACCAGTGTTCCTATATCAGACCACACTAGCACCAGTGTTCCTATATCAGACCACACCAGTGTTCCTAGATCAGACCACACCAGCACCCGTGTTCCTATATCAGACCACACCAGTGTTCCTATATCAGACCACACCAGCACCAGTGTTCCTATATCAGACCACACTAGCACCAGTGTTCCTATATCAGACCACACCAGTGTTCCTATATCAGACCACACCAGTGTTCCTATATCAGACCACACCAGTGTTCCTATATCAGACCACACTAGCACCAGTGTTCCTATATCAGACCACACCAGCACCAGTGTTATCAGACCACACCAGTGTTCCTATATCAGACCACACCAGTGTTCCTATATCAGACCACACTAGCACCAGTGTTCCTATATCAGACCACACTAGCACCAGTGTTCCTATATCAGACCACACCAGCACCAGTGTTATCAGACCACACCAGTGTTCCTATATCAGACCACACCAGTGTTCCTATATCAGACCAGCACCAGTGTTCCTATATCAGACCACACCAGCACCAGTGTTATCAGACCACACCAGTGTTCCTATATCAGACCACACCAGTGTTCCTATATCAGACCACACCAGCACCAGTGTTCCTATATCAGACCAGCACCAGTGTTCCTATATCAGACCACACCAGTGTTCCTATATCAGACCACACCAGCACCAGTGTTCCTATATCAGACCAGCACCAGTGTTCCTATATCCGACCACACCAGTGTTCCTATATCAGACCACACCAGCACCAGTGTTCCTATATCAGACCACACCAGTGTTCCTATATCAGACCGCACCAGTGTTCGTTGTTGCCTCAGTTGTCCACTTTGGCTTGTTGTTATTTCATTCTGTTCTTTTCTTCTTGTCCCATCGGCCATGTTCATAGGAGCTTATATTAATTAATAGTAATGAATCCCCTCTGTTGCAAACCAGATGCTAGGCTAGAATCATGGGGTGATTAATGTCTAGATAATTCTTTCTAGTGGAGATTTGCCTGGCTGGGCTGTGGGACAGTGGAGATTAGTTGATGAATTGCCTGGCTGGGCTGTGGGACAGTAGAGATTAGTTTATAAATTGCCTGGCTGGGCTGTGGGACAGTGGAGATTAGTTGATGAATTGCCTGGTTGGGCTGTGGGACAGTGGAGATTAGTTGATTAATTTCCTGGCTGGGCTGTGGGACAGTGGAGATTAGTTGATGAATTGCCTGGCTGGGCTGTGGGACAGTGGAGATTAGTTGATGAATTGCTTGGCTGGGCTGTGGGACAGTGGAGATTAGTTTATAAATTGCCTGGTTGGGCTGTGGGACAGTGGAGATTAGTTGATGAATTGCCTGGCTGGGCTGTGGGACAGTGGAGATTAGTTTATAAATTGCCTGGCTGGGCTGTGGGACAGTGGAGATTAGTTTATATGTTTTGGAATGATTCAAATAGAACTGTTAACAGCCATTACCTGGGTAGTATTGTGAATAACTAACAGCTATTAACCAATCAGCATCTAGGATCCAAATGTTGTGTTATAATGAAATATCTAGTCTGGATTAAACCTCAATAGGACGACTGTTTTATCATATGGTTTCATTCAGGTCTCTGTTTAACTAAATACTTTGTTTGTCTTTGGCAGGAGAGAGACCAGACTTTCCCTTTGACAGACGGAAGAGTCCTTCAGGGGAACAAGACCCAGAGACGCCCAAACTAGTAGGACGACATCACTGCTCCCACTGTGGAATGAGTTTTACCAAGTTGGGAAACCTAAAAGAGCATGAGAGAAAACACACAGGAGAAAAGCCTTTCCAATGCTCCCAGTGTGGAAAGAGATTTTCACGAACTCATGAACTAATATTACATGAAAGGACACACACAGGGGAAAAACCACACAATTGCTCCCAGTGCGGAAAGAGTTTTGCGCAGTTAGGGAACCTAAAAAAACACAAGAGAGTACACTCTGGAGAGAAGCCTTACCCCTGTTCCCATTGTGGAAAATATTTTAGGTTGTCAGAACACTTAAAATCACATGAGAGGACACACACAGGGGAAAAAACACACAATTGCTCCCAGTGTGGAAAGAGTTTTTCCCATTTAGGGAACCTAAAAAAACATAACAGAATACACACTGGAGAGAAACCTTACCCCTGTTCCCATTGTGGAAAGAATTTTAGGTTATTACAAAACTTAAAATCACATGAGAGGACACACACAGGGGAAAAACCACACAATTGCATCCAGTGTGGAAAGAGTTTTTCCCATTTAGGGAACCTGAATAAACATGAGAAAATACACTCTGGAGAGAAGCCTTACCCCTGTTCTCGTTGTGGAAAGAATTTTACATTGTCAGAAAGCTTAAAATCACATGAGAGGACACACACAGGGGAAAAACCACACAATTGCTCCCAGTGTGGAAAGAGTTTTTCTCATTCAGCGACCCTGAATCAACATAAGAGAATACACTCTCGAGAGAAGCCTTACCGCTGTTCCCAATGTGGAAAGAATTTTGCATTGTCAGATAACCTGAAGGAGCACGAGAGGACACACACAGGAGAAAAGCCTTACCAATGTTCCCAGTGTGGAAAGAGATTTTCAAGAACACCGGACCTTAAGAAGCATGGAAGGACACACACAGGAGAAAATCCTTACCACTGCTCCCAGTGTGGAAAGAGTTTTACTGACTTAGATAGCCTGAACATACATAAGATAATACACTCTAAAGAGAAACCTTACCACTGTTCCCAGTGTGGAAAGAGTTTTACTAAGCTAGGGAACCTGAAAAGGCATGTGGACATACACACACAGGGGAGGATAAGCTCACAGTGTGGAAAGAGTTTTAGTTAGGGAACCTAATTTTGGAAAGACATTTTCCCGGACAGAGGACCTGAAATCACATGACAGAATAGACGGGCTGTGTTCTGATGAGTCACTGTGTTCTGATGAGTCACTGTGTTCTGACTGATGTTTGACCGTTGTTTTGTCACATTAAATCATATTGTTTATATGAAATTTAACTAAAAAATAGGCCTCTACTTTTGTTTGAGTGTTTTCCTCTGGAGACACGATTATGTCTAAAATAAGATTCACATTTTAAAATGCGATTCATTGAATACAAGTATGAACCCTTATTATTCCACAATGTGCTGATTGTAAAAATGATTTGATTAATGCAACATTATCTGAAAAAACTGTATAGAACGATGTTAGCCACTAGTGGACATTCATTATATACATCTACATCTATGTACTTACAGAAATGAGTTATTCTGAATGGAGGGCTGGAAGGTAGATCACACAACGTATCAGGAGAGGTCTTCTGATTGGGTGAATGGATGTCAGGAGGTGTCTTCTGATTGGGTGAATGGATGTCAGGAGGGGTCTTCTGATTGGGTGAATGGATGTCAGGACAGGTCTTCTGATTGGGTGAATGGATGTCCGGAGGGGTCTTCTGATTGGGTGAATGGATGTCAGGAGGGGTCTTCTGATTGGGTGAATCCACCTCAGTAGTACTGCAGTGTCCACCTATCTGGTAGAGGTTACCATCTCTGATCCACCTCAGTAGTACGGCAGTGTCCACCTATCTGGTAGAAGTTACCATCTCTGATCCCCCTCAGTAGTACTGCAGTGTCCACCTATCTGGTAGAGGTTACCATCTCTGATCCACCTCAGTAGTACGGCAGTGTCCACCTATCTGGTAGAGGTTACCATCTCTGATCCCCCTCAGTAGTACTGCAGTGTCCACCTATCTGGTAGAGGTTACCATCTCTGATCCACCTCAGTAGTACTGTAGTGTCCACCTATCTGGTAAAGAGGAGGTGGGGTTTGCACATTGTAGTCCATTCCATTTGTCCTTAAGTGAAATCTCCCCCCACCCGGGGCACCTGGCCATGCAAAACAAACTAGCCCAATATTTCTGCCTCATGGACATAGCAGGTTAGGAGAACTACTGTAGCAGGTTAGGAAAGGGGTTAGCTAAATTGCTCTCCTAACCTGATACGAAAAGTCACTTCCGGTTGTAACTGTACTCCATCTAGTCACAACTGAGAATCGTGAATTGACTTCCTGAAACAAATACCAAAAGATAGTTTTGGGGTGCTATGCTGCTGCTATGACCCTGTGATATTCTGTTCACTAGGAGAGTCAGTATGTATATAGACTACTGCTGCTATGGCCCCTGTGATATTCTGTTACTAGGAGAGTCAGTATCTATATAGACTACTGCTGCTATGACCCTGTGATATTCTGTTCACTAGGAGAGTCAGTATCTATATAGACTACTGCTGCTGTGACCCTGTGATATTATGTTACTAGGAGAGTCAGTATCTATATAGACTACTGCTGCTATGACCCTGTGATATTCTGTTACTAGGAGAGTCAGTATGTATATAGACTACTGCTGCTATGGCCCCTGTGATATTCTGTTACTAGGAGAGTCAGTATCTATATAGACTACTGCTGCTATGACCCTGTGGTATTCTGTTACTAGGAGAGTCAGTATGTATATAGACTACTGCTGCTATGGCCCCTGTGATATTCTGTTACTAGGAGAGTCAGTATCTATATAGACTACTGCTGCTATGACCCTGTGATATTCTGTTCACCAGGAGAGTCAGTATGTATATAGACTACTGCTGCTGTGACCCTGTGATATTATGTTACTAGGAGAGTCAGTATCTATATAGACTACTGCTGCTATGACCCTGTGATATTCTGTTCACTAGGAGAGTCAGTATCTATATAGACTACTGCTGCTATGACCCTGTGATATTCTGCTCACTAGGAGAGTCAGTATCTATATAGACTACTGCTGCTATGACCCTGTGATATTCTGCTCACTAGGAGAGTCAGTATCTATATAGACTACTGCTGCTATGACCCTGTGATATTCTGTTACTAGGAGAGTCAGTATCTATATAGACTACTGCTGCTATGACCCTGTGATATTCTGTTCACTAGGAGAGTCAGTATGTATATAGACTACTGCTGCTATGACCCTGTGATATTCTGTTCACTAGGAGAGTCAGTATCTATATAGACTACTGCTGCTATGACCCTGTGATATTCTGTTACTAGGAGAGTCAGTATGTATATAGACTACTGCTGCTATGACCCTGTGGTATTCTGTTCACTAGGAGAGTCAGTATGTATATAGACTACTGCTGCTATTACCCTGTGATATTCTGTTCACTAGGAGAGTCAGTATGTATATAGACTAGGAGAGTCAGTATCTATATAGACAACTGCTGCTATGACCCTGTGATATTCTGTTCACTAGGAGAGTCAGTATCTATATAGACTACTGCTGCTATGACCCTGTGATATTCTGTTACTAGGAGAGTCAGTATCTATATAGACTACTGCTGCTATGACCCTGTGATATTCTGTTCACTAGGAGAGTCAGTATCTATATAGACTGCTGCTGCTATGACCCTGTGATATTCTGTTCACTAGGAGAGTCAGTATGTATATAGACTACTGCTGCTATGACCCTGTGATATTCTGTTACTAGGAGAGTCAGTATCTATATAGACTACTGCTGCTATGACCCTGTGATATTCTGTTACTAGGAGAGTCAGTATCTATATAGACTACTGCTGCTATGACCCTGTGATATTCTGTTCACTAGGAGAGTCAGTATCTATATAGACTACTGCTGCTATGACCCTGTGATATTCTGTTCACTAGGAGAGTCAGTATGTATATAGACTACTGCTGCTATGACCCTGTGATATTCTGTTCACTAGGAGAGTCAGTATCTATATAGACTACTGCTGCTATGACCCTGTGATATTCTGTTACTAGGAGAGTCAGTATGTCTATAGACTACTGCTGCTGTGACCCTGTGATATTCTGTTCACTAGGAGAGTCAGTATGTATATAGACTACTGCTGCTATGACCCTGTGATATTCTGTTCACTAGGAGAGTCAGTATGTATATAGACTACTGCTGCTATGACCCTGTGATATTCTGTTCACTAGGAGAGTCAGTATGTATATAGACTACTGCTGCTATGACCCTGTGATATTCTGTTCACTAGGAGAGTCAGTATGTATATAGACTACTGCTGCTATGACCCTGTGATATTCTGTTCACTAGGAGAGTCAGTATGTATATAGACTACTGCTGCTATGACCCTGTGATATTCTGTTCACCAGGAGAGTCAGTATCTATATAGACTACTGCTGCTATGACCCTGTGATATTCTGTTACTAGGAGAGTCAGTATGTATATAGACTACTGCTGCTATGACCCTGTGGTATTCTGTTCACTAGGAGAGTCAGTATGTATATAGACTACTGCTGCTATGACCCTGTGATATTCTGTTCACTAGGAGAGTCAGTATGTATATAGACTAGGAGAGTCAGTATGTATATAGACTACTGCTGCTATGACCCTGTGATATTCTGTTACTAGGAGAGTCAGTATGTATATAGACTAGGAGAGTCAGTATGTATATAGACTACTGCTGCTATGACCCTGTGATATTCTGTTACTAGGAGAGTCAGTATGTATATAGACTACTGCTGCTATGACCCTGTGATATTCTGTTACTAGGAGAGTCAGTATGTATATAGACTACTGCTGCTATGACCCTGTGATATTCTGTTCACTAGGAGAGTCAGTATGTATATAGACTAGGAGAGTCAGTATCTATATAGACTACTGCTGCTATGACCCTGTGATATTCTGTTCACTAGGAGAGTCAGTATCTATATAGACTACTGCTGCTATGACCCTGTGATATTCTGTTCACTAGGAGAGTCAGTATCTATATAGACTGCTGCTGCTATGACCCTGTGATATTCTGTTCACTAGGAGAGTCAGTATCTATATAGACTACTGCTGCTATGACCCTGTGATATTCTGTTCACTAGGAGAGTCAGTATGTATATAGACTACTGCTGCTATGACCCTGTGATATTCTGTTCACCAGGAGAGTCAGTATGTATATAGACTACTGCTGCTATGACCCTGTGATATTCTGTTCACTAGGAGAGTCAGTATGTATATAGACTACTGCTGCTATGACCCTGTGATATTCTGTTACTAGGAGAGTCAGTATGTATATAGACTACTGCTGCTATGACCCTGTGATATTCTGTTCACTAGGAGAGTCAGTATGTATATAGACTAGGAGAGTCAGTATCTATATAGACTACTGCTGCTATGACCCTGTGATATTCTGTTCACTAGGAGAGTCAGTATCTATATAGACTACTGCTGCTATGACCCTGTGATATTCTGTTCACTAGGAGAGTCAGTATCTATATAGACTGCTGCTGCTATGACCCTGTGATATTCTGTTACTAGGAGAGTCAGTATCTATATAGACTACTGCTGCTATGACCCTGTGATATTCTGTTCACTAGGAGAGTCAGTATGTATATAGACTACTGCTGCTATGGCCCCTGTGATATTCTGTTACTAGGAGAGTCAGTATCTATATAGACTACTGCTGCTATGACCCTGTGATATTCTGTTCACTAGGAGAGTCAGTATCTATATAGACTACTGCTGCTGTGACCCTGTGATATTATGTTACTAGGAGAGTCAGTATCTATATAGACTACTGCTGCTATGACCCTGCGATATTTTGTTACTAGGAGAGTCAGTATGTATATAGACTACTGCTGCTATGGCCCCTGTGATATTCTGTTACTAGGAGAGTCAGTATCTATATAGACTACTGCTGCTATGACCCTGTGGTATTCTGTTACTAGGAGAGTCAGTATGTATATAGACTACTGCTGCTATGGCCCCTGTGGTATTCTGTTACTAGGAGAGTCAGTATGTATATAGACTACTGCTGCTATGGCCCTGTGATATTCTGTTCACTAGGAGAGTCAGTATGTATATAGACTACTGCTGCTATGACCCTGTGGTATTCTGTTACTAGGAGAGTCAGTATGTATATAGACTACTGCTGCTATGGCCCTGTGATATTCTGTTCACTAGGAGAGTCAGTATGTATATAGACTACTGCTGCTGTGACCCTGTGATATTATGTTACTAGGAGAGTCAGTATCTATATAGACTACTGCTGCTATGACCCTGTGATATTCTGTTCACTAGGAGAGTCAGTATCTATATAGACTACTGCTGCTATGACCCTGTGATATTCTGCTCACTAGGAGAGTCAGTATCTATATAGACTACTGCTGCTATGACCCTGTGATATTCTGCTCACTAGGAGAGTCAGTATCTATATAGACTACTGCTGCTATGACCCTGTGATATTCTGTTACTAGGAGAGTCAGTATCTATATAGACTACTGCTGCTATGACCCTGTGATATTCTGTTCACTAGGAGAGTCAGTATGTATATAGACTACTGCTGCTATGACCCTGTGATATTCTGTTCACTAGGAGAGTCAGTATGTATATAGACTACTGCTGCTATGACCCTGTGATATTCTGTTCACTAGGAGAGTCAGTATGTATATAGACTACTGCTGCTATGACCCTGTGATATTCTGTTCACTAGGAGAGTCAGTATGTATATAGACTACTGCTGCTATGACCCTGTGATATTCTGTTACTAGGAGAGTCAGTATGTATATAGACTACTGCTGCTATGACCCTGTGGTATTCTGTTCACTAGGAGAGTCAGTATGTATATAGACTACTGCTGCTATTACCCTGTGATATTCTGTTACTAGGAGAGTCAGTATCTATATAGACTACTGCTGCTATGACCCTGTGATATTCTGTTCACTAGGAGAGTCAGTATCTATATAGACTACTGCTGCTATGACCCTGTGATATTCTGTTCACTAGGAGAGTCAGTATGTATATAGACTACTGCTGCTATGACCCTGTGATATTCTGTTCACTAGGAGAGTCAGTATCTATATAGACTACTGCTGCTATGACCCTGTGATATTCTGTTCACTAGGAGAGTCAGTATGTATATAGACTAGGAGAGTCAGTATCTATATAGACAACTGCTGCTATGACCCTGTGATATTCTGTTCACTAGGAGAGTCAGTATCTATATAGACTACTGCTGCTATGACCCTGTGATATTCTGTTACTAGGAGAGTCAGTATCTATATAGACTACTGCTGCTATGACCCTGTGATATTCTGTTCACTAGGAGAGTCAGTATCTATATAGACTGCTGCTGCTATGACCCTGTGATATTCTGTTCACTAGGAGAGTCAGTATGTATATAGACTACTGCTGCTATGACCCTGTGATATTCTGTTACTAGGAGAGTCAGTATGTCTATAGACTACTGCTGCTGTGACCCTGTGATATTCTGTTCACTAGGAGAGTCAGTATGTATATAGACTACTGCTGCTATGACCCTGTGATATTCTGTTCACTAGGAGAGTCAGTATGTATATAGACTACTGCTGCTATGACCCTGTGATATTCTGTTCACTAGGAGAGTCAGTATGTATATAGACTACTGCTGCTATGACCCTGTGATATTCTGTTACTAGGAGAGTCAGTATCTATATAGACTACTGCTGCTATGACCCTGTGATATTCTGTTCACTAGGAGAGTCAGTATCTATATAGACTGCTGCTGCTATGACCCTGTGATATTCTGTTCACTAGGAGAGTCAGTATGTATATAGACTACTGCTGCTATGACCCTGTGATATTCTGTTACTAGGAGAGTCAGTATGTCTATAGACTACTGCTGCTGTGACCCTGTGATATTCTGTTCACTAGGAGAGTCAGTATGTATATAGACTACTGCTGCTATGACCCTGTGATATTCTGTTCACTAGGAGAGTCAGTATGTATATAGACTACTGCTGCTATGACCCTGTGATATTCTGTTCACTAGGAGAGTCAGTATGTATATAGACTACTGCTGCTATGACCCTGTGATATTCTGTTCACTAGGAGAGTCAGTATGTATATAGACTACTGCTGCTATGACCCTGTGATATTCTGTTCACTAGGAGAGTCAGTATGTATATAGACTACTGCTGCTATGACCCTGTGATATTCTGTTCACCAGGAGAGTCAGTATCTATATAGACTACTGCTGCTATGACCCTGTGGTATTCTGTTACTAGGAGAGTCAGTATGTATATAGACTACTGCTGCTATGGCCCCTGTGGTATTCTGTTACTAGGAGAGTCAGTATGTATATAGACTACTGCTGCTATGGCCCTGTGATATTCTGTTCACTAGGAGAGTCAGTATGTATATAGACTACTGCTGCTATGACCCTGTGGTATTCTGTTACTAGGAGAGTCAGTATGTATATAGACTACTGCTGCTATGGCCCTGTGATATTCTGTTCACTAGGAGAGTCAGTATGTATATAGACTACTGCTGCTGTGACCCTGTGATATTATGTTACTAGGAGAGTCAGTATCTATATAGACTACTGCTGCTATGACCCTGTGATATTCTGTTCACTAGGAGAGTCAGTATCTATATAGACTACTGCTGCTATGACCCTGTGATATTCTGCTCACTAGGAGAGTCAGTATCTATATAGACTACTGCTGCTATGACCCTGTGATATTCTGTTCACTAGGAGAGTCAGTATGTATATAGACTACTGCTGCTATGACCCTGTGATATTCTGTTCACTAGGAGAGTCAGTATGTATATAGACTACTGCTGCTATGACCCTGTGATATTCTGTTCACTAGAGAGAGTCAGTATGTATATAGATTACTGCGCTATGACCCTGTGGTATTCTGTTCACTAGGAGAGTCAGTATCTATATAGACTACTGCTGCTATGACCCTGTGATATTCTGTTACTAGGAGAGTCAGTATTTATATAGACTACTGCTGCTATGACCCTGTGTATTCTGTTCACTAGGAGAGTCAGTATGTATATAGACTACTGCTGCTATTACCCTGTGATATTCTGTTACTAGGAGAGTCAGTATCTATATAGACTACTGCTGCTATGACCCTGTGGTATTCTGTTACTAGGAGAGTCAGTATGTATATAGACTACTGCTGCTATGGCCCCTGTGATATTCTGTTACTAGGAGAGTCAGTATCTATATAGACTACTGCTGCTATGACCCTGTGGTATTCTGTTACTAGGAGAGTCGTATGTATATAGACTACTGCTGCTATGCCCCTGTGATATTCTGTTACTAGGAGAGTCAGTATCTATATAGACTACTGCTGCTATGACCCTGTGATATTCTGTTCACCAGGAGAGTCAGTATGTATATAGACTACTGCTGCTTGACCCTGTGATTTTGTTACTAGGAGGTCAGTATCTATATAGACTACTGCTGCTATGACCCTGTGATATTCTGTTCACTAGGAGAGTCAGTATTATATAGACTACTGTGCTGTATGACCCTGTGATATTCTGTCACTAGGAGAGTCAGTATCTATATAGACTACTGCTGCTATGACCCTGTGATATTCTTTTCACTGGAGAGTCAGTATGTATATAGACTACTGCTGCTATGACCCTGTGATATTCTTTTCACTAGAGAAGTCAGTATGTATTAGACTACTGCTGCTATGACCCTGTGATATTCTGTTCACAGGAGAGTCAGTATGTATATAGACTACTGCTGCTATGACCCTGTGATATTCTGTTCACTGAGAGAGTCGTATCTATATAGACTACTGCTGCTATGACCCTGTGATATTCTGTTACTAGGAGAGTCAGTATGTATATAGACTACTGCTGCTATGACCCTGTGATATTCTGTTCACTAGGAGAGTCAGTATGTATATAGACTACTGCTGCTATTACCTGTGATATTCTGTTACTAGGAGAGTCAGTATCTATATAGACTACTGCTGCTATGACCCGTGTGTATTCTGTTCACTAGAGAGTCAGTATTATATAGACTACTGCTGCTATGCCCCTGTGATATTCTGTTCACTAGGAGAGTCAGTATCTATATAGACTACTGCTGCTATGACCCTGTGTATTCTGTTCACTAGGAGAGTCAGTATGTATATAGACTACTGCTGCTATGCCCCTGTGATATTCTGTTACTAGAGAGTCAGTATTATATAGACTACGGGCTATGACCCTGTGATATTCTGTTCACAGGAGAGTCAGTATGTATTACTACTGCTGCTTGACCCTGTATATTTGTTACTAGGGAGTCAGTATCTATATAGACTACTGCTCTATGACCCTGTGATTTCTGTTCACTAGGAGAGTCAGTATTATATAGACTACTGCTGCTATGACCCTGTGATATCTGTCACTAGGAGAGTCAGTATTATATAGACTACTGCTGCTATGACCCTGTGATATTCTGTCACTAGGAGAGTCAGTATCTATATAGACTACTGCTGCTATGACCCTGTGATATTCTGTTACTAGGAGAGTCAGTATCTATATACTACTGCTGCTATGACCCTGTGATATTCTGTTCCATAGAGAGTCAGTATGTATATAGACTACTGCTGCTAGGACCCTGTGATATTCTGTTCACTAGGAGAGTCAGTATGTCTATAGACTACTGCTGCTTGACCCTGTGATATTCTGTTCACTAGGAGAGTCAGTTTTATATAGACTACTGCTGCTATGACCCTGTGATATTCTGTTCACTAGGAGAGTCAGTATGTATATAGACTACTGCTGCTATAACCCTGTGATATTCTGTTCACTAGGAGAGTCAGTATGTATATAGACTACTGCTGCTATGACCCTGTGATATTCTGTTCACTAGGAGAGTCAGTATGTATATAGACTACTGCTGCTATGACCCTTGATATTCTTTTCACTAGGAGAGTCAGTATGTATATAGACTACTGCTGCTATGACCCTGTGATATTCTGTTCACTAGGAGAGTCAGTATTATATAGACTACTGCTGCTATGACCCTGTGATTCTGTTACTAGGAGAGTCAGTATGTATATAGACTACTGCTGCTATGACCCTGTGTATTCTGTTACAGGAGAGTCAGTATGTATATAGACTACTGCTGCTATGCCCTGTGATATTCTGTTCACTAGGAGAGTCGTATCTTATAGACTACTGCTGCTATGACCCTGTGTATTCTGTTACTAGGAGAGTCAGTATGTATATAGACTACTGCTGCTATGCCCTGTATATTCTGTTCACTAGAGAGTCAGTATTCTATAGACACTGCTGCTATGACCCTGTGATATTTGTTACTAGAGAGTCAGTACTATTATAGACTACTGCTGCTATGACCCTGTGATATTCTGTCACTAGGAGAGTCAGTATCTATATAACTACTGCTGCTATGACCCTGTGATATTCTGTTCACTAGGAGAGTCAGTATCTATATAGACTACTGCTGCTATGACCCTGTGTATTCTGTCACTAGGAGAGTCAGTATCTATATAGACTACTGCTGCTATGACCCTGTGATATTCTGTTCACTAGGAGAGTCAGTATCTATATAGACTACTGCTGCTATGACCCTGTGATATTCTGTTCACTAGGAGAGTCAGTATGTATATAGACTACTGCTGCTATGACCCTGTGATATCCTGTTCTAGAGAGTCAGTATGTATATAGACTACTGCTGCTATGACCCTGTGATATTCTGTTCACTAGGAGAGTCAGTATGTTATAAGACTATCTGCTATGACCCTGTGATATTCTGTTCACTAGAGAGTCAGTATCTATATAGACTACTGCTGCTATGGACCCTGTGATATCTGTTACTAGGAGAGTCAGTAGTCTATAGACTACTGCTGCATGACCCTGTGTATTCTGTTCACTAGGAGAGTCAGTATGTATATAGACTACTGCTGCTATACCCTGTGATATTCTGTTACTAGGAAGTCAGTATTATATAGACTACTGCTGCTATGACCCTGTGTATTCTTTTACTAGGAGAGTCAGTATGTATATAGACTACTGCTGCTATGACCCTGTGATATTCTGTTCACAGGAGAGTCAGTATCTATATAGACTACTGCTGCTATGACCCTGTGGTATTCTGTTACTAGGAGAGTCATATGTATATAGACTACTGCTCTATGGCCCCGTGGTATTCTGTTACTAGAGAGTCAGTAGTATATAGACTGCTGCTATGCCCTGTGATATTCTGTTCACTAGGAGAGTCAGTATGTATATGGACTACTGCTGCTATGACCCTTGGTATTCTGTTACTAGGAGAGTCAGTATGTATATAGACTACTGCTGCTATGGCCCTGTGATATTCTGTTCACTAGGAGAGTCAGTATGTATATAGACTACTGCTGCTGACCCTGTGATATTTGTTACTAGAGAGTCAGTATCTTATATAGACTACTGCTGCTGTACCCTGATATTCTGTTCACTAGGAAGTCAGTATCTATATAGACTACTGCTGCTATGACCCTTTGATATTCTGTCACTAGAGAGTCAGTATCTATATAGACTACTGCTGCTATGACCCTGTGATATTCTGTCACTAGGAGAGTCAGTATCTATATAGACTACTGCTGCTATGACCCTGTGATATTCTGTTCACTAGGAGAGTCAGTATCTATATAGACTACTGCTGCTATGACCCTGTGATATTCTGTTCACTAGGAGAGTCAGTATGTATATAGACTACTGCTGCTATGACCCTGTGATATTCTGTTCACTAGGAGAGTCAGTATGTATATAGACTACTGCTGCTATGACCCTGTGATATTCTGTTCACTAGGAGAGTCAGTAATAAGACATTATGCGTAACATACTGACTCTCCCTAGTGAAGAATATCACAGGTCATAGCAAGCAAGTAGTCTATATACATACTGCCTCTCCTAGTTGAACAGAATATCACAGGGTCATAGCACAGTAGTCCCCTATATGACATACTGACTCTCTAGTGAACCAAATATCAGGGTCATAGCAGCAGTAGTCTATATAGATACAACTCTCTAGTAACCGCATATCACAGGGTCATAGCAAGCAGTAGTCTATATAGCTACTGACTCTTCTAGTGACAGAATAGCACAGGTCTAGCAGCAGTAGTCCTATATATATACTGACTCCTCCTAGTGACAGATATCACAAGGGTCATAGCAGCCGTATCTATATAGATCTGACCCTCCTAGTGAAAAGAATTCACAGGTCATAGGCAGCAGTAGTCCTATATAGAGACTGACTCTCCTAGTAACATAATATCACAGGTCAAGCAGCAGTAGTCCTATATACATACTGACTCTCCTAGTGAACAGAATATCACAGGCCAGAGCAGCAGTATTCCTATATAATACCTGACGTTCTTACTGAGTAACATAATACAGCACATGGTCAGAGCAAGCAGTAGTCTTATAATAGCATACTGCCTCTCCGTAGGACCAGAATATCACAGGGACCATATCAGAGTATTCTATATCACATACTGACTCTCCTAAGTAACAGAAATACACAGGTTCCTAGCATCAGTCGTCTATAAATAATACTGACTCTCCTAGTACACGAGAATACCACGGGTCTAGCATACAGTAGATCTATATAAGTATCCTGACTCTCGTCTGTGAAAACAATAGTCACCAGGGTCAATAGCAGCAATTCCAAGTCTATATAATACTGACTCTCCTAGTAACAGAATACCACCGAGGTTCCCTAGCAAGCTAATTCTATATAGATACTGACATCTCCTAGTAACAGAATATCACAGGTGTAATGAGCAGCAGTAGTCTATACTCACAGTACTGACTCTCCTTAGTGAACATCATCACCACCTGGTCATAGCGAGGCAGTAGTCTCTATACATCCTGACTCTCCTAGTAACAGAGAATTCTCAAAGGGTCATGAGCGCAGTAGTCCTCTATATATACTGTGACTCTCCTATTGCACCATAATATCACAGGGTCATAGCACTGTAATCATATACCCTACTGAACTCTCGCTATTGAACAGAATATCACAGGTTCATAGCAGTCAGTAGTCTATATACATACTGACTCTCCTAGTTAACATAATTATCACCGTGTTCTAGCAGCAGTAGTCTATATATCATAACTGACTCTCCTAGGTGAACGCATAATCGACAGGGTCCATATGCAGTCAGTACAGTCCCTATATAGATACTGACATCTCCTAGGTACAGAATATCGACAGGTTCATCGCTAGTACAGTATTCTATATAGATACTGACTCCTCCTAGTGAGCTAATATCACATTGTCATAGCATCAGTATTCTCTATAGATCACTGACTCTCCTAGTGATCAGAATATCCGCACAGTGTTCATAAAGCAGCATTAGTCTCAATAGAATACGGCTCTCCTAGTGAGGACAGAATATCACAGTTTTCATAGCAGCAGTATTCTATTAGATACTGACTCTCCTAGTAAACATACTATCACGGGGTCCCAGCAGCAGTATTCTCTTATACATACTGCCTCTCCTATTGAACAGACTCTCAACAGGGCCGTAGCAGCAGTAAGTCCATATACATACTTACTCTCCTAGTAACAGAATAACCCCACAAGTGTTCATAGCAGCATTAGTCTATCTAACATACTGACCCCGAATCTCGACAAATATTTCATTTACATCATACTCACAGGCGCCATGTTAACCGCTTGCACTCAGTATCTTCTTCAAATTAACATACTGACTCTCACCTAGCTAACAGAATACCCCAGGGGCCATAGTCAGCAGTAGTCTATATACTCACTGACTCTCCCCTAGTAACAGAATAACCAACAGGGTTCATAGCAGCAGTTAGTCCTATATAGATACTGACTCTCAGCTGCTGAACAGAATATCACAGGGTCATGAGCATGCAGTAGTCTATATACCATAACTGACTCTCCTAGTGAATCAGAATATCACCGGGTCCTTCGGCACAGTAGCTGCTATATAACATACTGACTCTAGACCTAGGGAGTGAACAGAAATATCACAGGGTCATGCAGCATAGTCTATCTACATACTGAACTCTCCTAGTGAAACGTCGAATATCACAGGGTCAATAGCAGCATTAGTCCTAGTATACAAACTTGGCTCTCGCCTGATGAACAAGAATAACTCACAGGGTCCAGTAGCAAGCAGTATTCCTAATATACATACTGAGACCGTCTCCCTAGTGAACAGAATATCACCGGGTCACAAGCAGCAGTAGTCTATAGACATACTGACTCTCTTTACTAGGTAACAGAATATCAAAGTGTCATAGCACAGTAGTCTCATTATACTACTGACTTCTCTAGTTGAACAAGAATATTCACAGGGTCATAGCAGCAGTAGTCTATATAGATACTGACTCTCACTAAGTAACATCATATCCAGGGGGTCATAGCAGCAGTAGTTCTATA